>NC_092341.1:212205000-212265000 GCF_046630445.1 Rutidosis leptorrhynchoides | reverse complement strand
ATTTTAAAAGATGTTGCATTCGAGTTGTCGAGTTCATCAAGATTATTACTAAGTCAATTATAGTTGGATGTGTTATGAAATGGTGTGCATGCTATCAACTTTCGATGTAAAGAAAGTTTGTCTTTTAAAAACGAATGCAATGTTTATAAAATGTATCATATAGAGGTCAAATACCTCACGATGTAATCATATGTTATTGTATTCATTCCTATGGATTAGGACGGGTCATTACAGCTACCTACCAATAGACTCAATAACTGCTAGCTGTTCAACAGATGTGGCTATGGAACCTCTATGTGGATCTTAGGCTTTCGTAAATTAATTGTTTTTAAAAAATATTATAAAAACTTGGGTAGTTAATTTATTAAAGCTCAATATCGAAAATACTAAATTGAATCTTATATCTGTCGTAGATGTAAAATAATCAAAACGTAAAACAAAACACACTTCCTTCTTTGTTGAAGAAGGATAAACTCAATGTTCAAACTTCCTAGACTGGCAATGCAACTAAGAACTATTTCTCAAGCATAAATGGAAGTTGAACAAAATTAGAACCCTTATCTGATACTCATGTTTGCGCAGATCCTGCTACTCAGAAAAATACTTATCGAAAGTTGTTCGATGAGTAGGAGAAGTAGGATAAAAGGGTGATAAAGAATAAGCTGAATATTTTGTGGAAGGAAATGATAAATTATTTTTCAGGAAAATTATTCCACCTTCCAAGAAGGAAATCCCAACTAAAGACGCCAAATATTTCCATTGTGGAAAGGTTGACAATTGGAGAAGGAAGTTGTCCTATCTACCAATCTGAGCTGAGAAAAGGCAATGTTGGTAAGACTAGCAAACTCAGGTATATTTCATATACAGTTATATACTTTTTCTAGTGATTCCTAGATCTTTGTTAACCGATTGTGGCCTTCACACCTGTAACAATATGAAAGGAATGAGAAGAAGTAATAGACTAAAGAAAGGCACACTAGATTTGCGAGTGGGCAATGGGAATCAAGCTTCGGTTGAAGCCATTGATCACTGTGAGCTTACTCTTTCAAATGGTCTAATTGTTTTGTTGGAACAATGCAATTAAGCTTATATTATTACGAGCGATATAGTTTGAATGATGCTAGTTTTGAACTTGCATTTATGCACTTTGATATTTCAGTTTCTAAGGATAATAAATTTATCTTAATACATATCCACGTGATGGTATTTTTGAAATTGATATGAATTGTGTGATTTCAAATAAGGATTCCGTGTATACCTATACCGCCAAATTATTCAAGCAATACTTGAATAAAATCTATCTATCTATGACATTATTGTCTTGGTCATATAAACAACGCATTTCAAAACTCCATTCTTATGGACTTTTGGAATCAAATGGCTTTAATTCATTTGATGTATGTGAGTAATGTTTATGTGAAAGGATGACAAAGGCTCATTTCTCCAATTTAGGTGAAAGAGCTATAGATCTTTTAGGACTAATGCATACTGATGTATGTGGCCCTTTTAGAACAATGTCTAGAAATGGTGAATCTTAGGTCATTACAATAACTGATGGTGATGGTTATAGTAAATATGGTTATGTTTACTTGCTGAAACATAAACATGGAGTTTTTAAAAGGTTTGAAGTCTTTCAAAATGAAGTTAAGAATCAGCTTAGAGAGACCATTAAATCACTTCACTCTGATGGGGGAAGTAAGTATATGAGTCAAGAGTTTTTGGACCACCTGTAGAATTGTGAGATTGTATTACAATTCAATCCACCTCACACACCACTACTCAATGGTGAGTCTGAATGGAAGAATCGAACTTTACTTGATATGCTTTGATCTATGATGAGTCTGACTACTCTACCATTGTCTTTTTGGGGCTATGCATTAGAGTTTGCTGTAGGCATACTCAATATGGTTCCAACCAAGAAGGTATAAAAGACACCATATGAAGTATGGCATGGAAAAATTCCCAAGTTGTCTTATTTGAAATTTTAGGGTTGTGAAGTGTATGTGAAGCATGACACTTCAAACAAATTAAAACCCTGAAGTATTAAATTTCACTTTATGGGATACCCAAAGGAAACAATGGGTTACTACTTTTACTACGAAGCTAAAAACAAAGTGTTTTATGCTCGATTTACTGAATTCTTAAAAAGGAGATCTTCTCTTATAAGAATTTAGTGGGAGTAAAGTAGATCTTGAAAAAATTTAAGAACCACAAAGTAACATACCTTCTTTAAACACTAGTAATCCACACGTTGAATCTGAGAGCATTGTTGGTGAGTCAGAACGTGTTGCACCTGAACTTCATAGGCCTAGTAGAACTCCTTATCGGCATAAGAAGTTTGATTATCTGATTAATTCATATGAACCTCACCTAGAGGATTATGAACCCTCTAGCTACCGTGAGGCCATATAAGATCACGAATCTTAAAAATGGCGAGATACTATGAATGTAAATATGCAGTCCATGAAAGATAATCTAGTATGTGACTTGATTGATCTTCCACCCAATTGTAAGACAATGGGGGTGTAAATGAGTTTTCAAAGAGAAGACTAGAATAGACGGTAATGTAAACACTTTTAAAGCTCGATTCATGGCAAAAAGTTATGATGAAACCTTTTCATTGATCGCGAGCTTTATACATTAGGATACTTATTGCCATAACTACTTTTCATGATTATGAAGTATGGTAAATGGATATCATAATCGCTTTTCTAAATGGCGACCTAAGCGAGGACGTATATATGGTTCATCCAAAAGGATCTATTTATCCTAAGCATCCTATTAAAGTATGCAAGCTTCTAAAATCAATTTAAGGGTTAAAGCAAGCATTCAGGAGCTAGAATCTTAAGTTTGATGAAAATATCAAAGAGTTTGGTTTTTCTCAAAAATAAGATGCGCTCTGTGTTTACATTAAATCTAGTAGGAGCAAAGTAGTCTTCTTGATCTTGTATGTTGATGACATACTTCTTATTGGAAATAACATTTCAACTTGCAAGATGTCAAGTCTTGGCTTGAAAACATTTTTCCATAAAGGATCTTGGAGAAGCTACTTATATACTTGGAATCATGATCTATAAAAATAGATTCAAATGGCTTATTGTTTTTGTAACACCCTGTTTTTGTTTCTGATTTTGCAGTAGGTCGGAACGCCGTCCAGATAGGAGGGACGCCGTCCAGCAACAAAAGGTGGGACGCCGTCCTGATAGGGGGGACGCCGACCAAAGTTTGGGACGCCGTCCAAACAGTCTATCGAGCCAGCTGTTTTAATTATTTTAAAAGGGGTAAAATGGTAAAATCACTTAGATGCCGATTTGGAGCCTTCAAGGCTGGTTCCTTGGTCATTTGTGGATCATATTTCATCCTCACAAACACTCCCAACATTATCTGGAGAGAGAGGAGAAGTTCTAGAGAGAGAGAGAGGTGGATTTGGAGAAGAAGGAGTCAGATTCTCGCAAAAGCTCGGGTTCTAAAGTTGTTCATCTCGCTCTTAGCTACGTTGTGGTGGTATTGGTAAGCTCAAACTCCGAATTTCATTTGTTAGATTTGATGTTCAAGTTAGGGTTTTGAGCTAGATTGTTATGAAACCCTTTTAGATGATGAAATGGGTTTATGGTGACTTGTTGTTCTTGTCACTTGGCGGGTTTTGGGTCGGTTGATGATTTGGCCTTGTTTAGGGTTTGATGGTGAGTTTAATCACTAGGTTTAGTGGTTATGGAAGTGTTGGAACACTTTTGGGTGTGTTTGGTTGCCTAATTTTGAAATGGGTCAAATTAGGGTTTTGGTGTCAAAATGGGTATGACACGTGTTTAACACTTGTGATTGGGCTTAATCGGTGTGTTAGGACCATTTTCATTCGTGTTAGTGGATATTGGTTAGTGTGGGCGCGTTTCATGCTTGGAAGTGCAAATGGGTCGAATTTGCACTAGGTGTCAATTGAGTTGGTTTGTAAGTCAACCCTAATTGTGCTGTTGTGTTTGTGATAATGGAATAGGTACTTTCCATTTGGTGCATTGCAGATTACTTGGAAGCATTCATCAAGACGACTAGGTGAGTGTTAATATCCTATATGCATATGTATGTGTAGGATGGGTGCGGGTCGGGTGAAGTGATTCTCGGCTATAGAGCTCACTTCACATATAGGTGGATTTGATGGACTTGCGTTTAGGTCCAATTGGCACGGTTGTGCGTTTTGGTTGACCACCTTTGGCGAGGTACACGTTTTGTGTGTACGTTATCACACGTGTTTGTGATGTGGAGTATATAACCCCAATGGCGAAGGGTTGATATTGTTGTGATGTGGATAACCCCGATGTGGTGGATTTTATAATCCCGTGACCGTGGGTTTTGAATTGGAGAAGTGGATCTCGTGTAGTTCAGATTCACGATGACGCGTGTAGTTCGGTCATCTTATTGGAAATGAATCTCGTGTAGTTCGGATTCATGGTTACTCGTGTAGTTCGGTCATCTTATTGAGGTAGTAATCTCGTGTGGTTTCGGATTACTAAGGCTCGTGTAGTTCGGCCAACCTCGATGTTGTGAAGATAGTAATCTCGGGTGGTTTCGGATTACTAAGGCTCGTGTAGTTCGGCCAATCTTCATTGTGGTGTTTGGTATTTGGTAATGGGTTAAGGGGTTAACCTTATTCGTTTTATATTGTTATATATTAATGTATTGTTGTGTTGTAGCTAACCCTCCGGGTGTAGCTTATTGCCGTTGTTCACATCGTCGTTGGTGAACTTACACTTTGTTGATATGTTTAGCTTGTTGCTTAGAGGTAGTACGGTATGCTTAGTGTAGTTGCCTTATACATGGATGCTTCGGTATGCGGTATTTGATATTTGTGTGGCGTGTCCATTTTATACATATATATATATGTATGTAGTATATTATCATTCACTAAGCGTTAGCTTACCCTCTCGTTGTTTACATTTTTATAGATTGCACGGATGCGGTGGCTCGTGTAAGCGCGGGGACTAGTGGACTTGCGTAGTTGCTTTAGAAGACTTGCTTTTGGATTTGATTAGGATTGGGTAGCGTGTCCCCAATCCCATGCTCGTTCTATGTTTTTGTATAAACTAATGGGCCGAAATAGTCACTTGTGGTATTTTGGGTCGATGTGGGCCCGGTGTCGTAAAACTCGATTTTTATTGTGAAAAACTCTTAGTTTAAACTATTGTAATCTATTGTGAAAGTGTTTTGGTTTAAAAGTTTCGGGAAGCGGGTTTTCGCCCGCGTGTGTTCGAAAAACTGATCAGAATGTTTTAGTACATCTGGACGCCGTCCCAGATGTCTGGATGCCGTCCCAGTCTGAATTGCTAGACGCCGTCCAAGCTTTTGGACGCCGTCCAGATCAACTGTTCCAGAATTTTTTTTTTGTGGCACATTTTCGGAAGGTTAACGGGTTAGGTTGTTACAAGTGGTATCAGAGCATAGTCTAAGGGATTTAGGCGACTTGAGATAGGTGCCTAGACTTAGACTTTTGTGTGTGGTTAATTGTTGTGGGACTTGTAGGTGAATGGGTTGGAACGGGTTATAGTTAGTGCCTTGTTTGTAGGTGGACTAACTAGGATTTTTTGGCTTGTGTTGTGATGCTATTCCCTTGCTTGTGTTTATATCGCGTGGAATCGTCATTGTGTTGGTTATATCATCGAGCGAGGCGGTCGTTGTACTAACGAGTTGAGACGACGTGTGTGCGTAATAAGGACTTGTAAACCTTATTACGGGTGCAAATCGTGTCTAACAAGTGATGTACGACGAGTGTTGAGCAAGATGGGACGGTGTTATGCGTGTTGTTTTATACGTTCGTGGACTAATCGTTTTGCATTCTTTAGAATGACGACGCGAAACGAGATCGAGACGAATGACGAGGAGTTTAACTCTAGAGTTGCGGCCGCCATTGCGGAGCAAATGAATACGTTTCGAGAAGAAATGGATAGGAAGTATTCCGAATTTCGGGGTAGTAGTGAAATGGAGCGTTGTCTTAAGAGCTTCATGAGGACTAAACCCCCGATGTATGACGGGAAACCGGATCCTTTGGTAAGCACAACTTGGATCTCGGATGTCGAAGGGTGTTTTCGTAATATTGAATGCCCTCCCGAGAAGAGGACAAGACTCGCTACTCGTTTGTTGCGGGGTATGGCGAAGGATTGGTTGGATGGTAAGATTGATCTTGTCGGTGGCGAAACGTTTATGGCGTTATCATGGGACGAATTTAAGAAGGAATTCTTCGAGGAGTTCCGGACTTCAGCCGATTTATCGGAAATGCGTAATGAGTTGCGAAATTTGCAACAGGGTTCTATGGACTTGAATACTCTCAAGACGACCTTTATGGCGAAGGCTCGTTTTTGCCCGGAGTATTTGGGGAATGATAATTTGTTGATGCAAGATTTCTATCGAACCTTGAATGATGACTTGAAGAATAAGATTAGCCGGGGTCACGCGAAATCGTTTGCGGAATTATTCGCCGTGGCTAGAGGTTTCGAGTCGTATACGGGATCAAAGATTGGTGAACCTTCAAGTGAGAGAAGGGTTGTTTCGTATGGTGCTCCGAGTAAGAGGTCTAAGGGTCCGAGTGTGAGCACGGGTGGTACGCGGACGGGTATACCGGATTCTAGTGCATCTAGATGTTACAATTGTGGCATGAGGCGTCACAAGTCTTGGGAATGTTCGGTACCAAAGAGTGATGGTATGGTGTGCTTCAACTGCCAAGAAGAAGGACATCGTAAGCCGGAATGTCCCAAGTTAGCGGGGACAGGTGCAGCAAGGAGACGTTAAGGTACGTTTCGTTTTAATAAATATGTTCTTTGATTATTTATTAAGTGCCGTTGAATTTGATTTTGTAAAATGCCTTGTGTTGTGCATATTGTTGTTATGGGTGACGTTCCTAATGGAAGTACCCTATGGTGACGTTTGATTGTCGGGCGAAGGGCGTAAGACTTGGTGCAACCAAGCATTCCTTAGTATCTGGGAAATGTTCCTACCAAGCCACGGAAATGGGTTTTGGTGTTCGATTGTTAAGCGCGTGTTCGCTATAGTGTGGAAGTTGATGAACTACGAGGTTCGTCGGGTGGTTGGAACCTTTGAAATTGAGTGTTTCGAATCTCGATGTATGTTGGCAATGGAGTTTATATGACGCGATATTAGGTGCCTCTTTTATACCTACTAGCATGGTGTTCAACTCCGATTGTGTTGCGGTTACATTGTACTTAGGGTACCGAAGTGAAATCCTTAGGTACATGAGTGACTAGGTGGAAATTGACAAACTAGAGCAATTGGATGATTGCGAGGGTGTGGTTTGTGTAATTGTAGTACACTTTTCGTTCGAAGTGTTTGAGGATTGATTTAAATCCTTCGTGTGCTCTCGGTTGGAGCAAGATGTGGTGATGGATCGTGTGAACCCAATTGTTGGTAAAGTCTACCTTTGGTAGCATGTACGGTTGTACGAGATGCGGTTATGTGATGTAGTTCCAAGTAGGGGAGTTACACTCCCGCCCGAGGAAGTTTTAGTGTGAGATTTCGGATGCCGTTTTAGTAAGATCCGAAAATTATGTTGGGACCTAGTTTGGTCGATTTGTGGTAGATTACAATTTCGGATAAATTGTACTTATGGTTTGGATTTGAATTATCACCGAGGTGGTAATGTGGTAAATCTCATTGAGAGATAATGGACGTGTTTGGTGAGCAAGGTGAAATCCTTCGGTTAAGGGAGGTGTGTCGGATTCTCTTCTAGAGAATTATTGTTTTGTGCCTATGTTTGATATAGGTGGTTCTTGCTCGAGTGTGTGAATGGTTAGTGGTATCCGTTAGGATTCACTATGGCGTAGCAGAGCGTGATGTTACGCTACTCGTCGTTCGAGGCCAAAAGGGCGTTGATTGATGAAGCATGACTTTTGGAGTCCGCTGACTTCATCATGGTATTGGTGATTGATGAAGCATGACCTTTAGGGTCCGCTGACTTCATCATGGGAGTATGAGATTGGTGGAGCATGACCTTCGGGGTTCGCTGACTTCATCATGAGCGAGGTGTTATATCGGTGAAGCATGACTTTCGGAGTCCGCTGACTTCATCCGGTGTTGAGATTGGTGAAGCATGACCTTCGGGGTTCGCTGACTTCATCATGGGATTATTGATTGGTGAAGCATGATCTTCGGGTCCGCTGACTTCATCATAGTAGTGAATCGCGTGTGGTTTCGGATTCACGATGACGCGTGTGGTTTCGGTCATCTTATTGTGGAAGTGAATCTCGTGTAGTTCGGATTCACAAATGACTCGTGTGGTTTCGGTCATTGTATTGAGGAGTGAGTCTCGTGTAGTTCGGATTCACAAATGACTCATGTAGTTCGGTCATTCCTCCGGGATAGTGACTCTCGTGTAGTTCGGATTCACTAAGGCACGTGTAGTTCGGCCAATCCCGATTGTTGTTGTGGTGAAGGTAGTGAGTCGCGTGTAGTTCGGATTCACTAAGGTGCGTGTGTTTTCGGCCAGCCTTCGTGTGGTGTGATCTATCGGTTGTTTTATACACCGATGGTGGGGTCGTAAGGACCGTGTGGTTTGATCTATTGGTTGTTTTATGCATCAATGGTGGGGTCGTAAGGACCGTGTTGTGGGAACTATCGGTTGTTTTATACGCCGATGGTGGGGTCGCGAGGACCATGTTGTGTGATTAGTGATGCGATAGCCGTGTTTCGCTCACGTGTTGTTACAGGTGTGACGATCGTTCATTTTGTACACCTTGGGATCTAGAGTTGACATGATCGTCTTGGGTGCTATAGGTTTTAACCGTTTGTTATGAAGTTACGGTAGTTGCGTATTGGTGGTATTGCGCACTACAAGGGATGTTTAGTATTAAGTGTAATCTGTAGGGATTAGTTTGGATCGGTCTTCATCGTTTCGGATTGTTGACTTTAGGATTGAGACTTGGTTGCTTCTAGCATTGTACCTGTAATGGTACGTTGAAGGGTTGATATCTCGGTCCGAGATTGGTTGAGTTTTCCCTATGATAGGGAGTGAGCATGGTTTTAGTGCTCGGATAGTGGGTTTGATAAATCGCGGGAGACGATTTTAGTTGTTAAAGGTGATTCCTTGGGAAGAGTTGACTAGGAAAGTCGGATTGGGACTTATGTTGAGGACCGTGGAGTGTGGTCCGTTTGGTTAAGTAACGAGGATCACGAGGACGTGATCGATTCTAAGTGGGGGAGAGTTGTAACACCCTGTTTTTGTTTCTGATTTTGCAGTAGGTCGGGACGCCGTCCAGCAACAAAAGGTGGGACGCCGTCCCCATAGGGGGGACGCCGTCCAGCAACAAAATGTGGGACGCCGTCCAAACGGTCTGTCGAGCCAGCTGTTTTAATTATTTTAAAAGGGGTAAAATGGTAAAATCAGTTAGATGCCGGTTTGGAGCCTTCAAGGCTAGTTCCTTGGTCATTTGTGGATCATATTTCATCCTCACAAACACTCCCAACATTATCTAGAGAGAGAGGAGAAGTTCTAAAGAGAGAGAGAGGTGGATTTGGAGAAGAAGGAGTCGGATTCTCGCAAAAGTTCGGGTTCTAAAGTTGTTCATCTCGCTCTTAGCTACGTTATGGTGGTATTGGTAAGCTCAAACTCCGAATTTCATTTGTTAGATTTGATGTTCAAGTTAGGGTTTTGAGCTAGATTGTTATGAAACCCTTTTAGATGATGAAATGGGTTTATGGTGACTTGTTGTTCTTGTCACTTGGCGGGTTTTGGGTCGGTTGACGATTTGGCCTTGTTTAGGGTTTGATGGTGAGTTTAATCACTAGGTTTAGTGATTATGGAAGTGTTGGAACACTTTTGGGTGTGTTTGGTTGCCTAATTTTGAAATGGGTCAAATTAGGGTTTTGGTGTCAAAATGGGTATGACACGTGTTTAACACTTGTGATCGGGCTTAATCGGTGTGTTAGGACCATTTTCACTCATGTTAGTGGATATTGGTTAGTGTGGGCGCATTTCGTGCTTGGAAGTGCAAATGGGTCGAATTTGCACTAGGTGTCAATTGGGTTGGTTTGTAAGTCAACCCTAATTGTGCTGTTGTGTTTGTGATAATGGAATAGGTACTTTCCATTTGGCACGTTGCGGATTACTTGGAAGCATTCATCAAGACGACTAGGTGAGTGTTAATATCCTATATGCATATGTATGTGTAGGATGGGTGCGGGTCGGGTTAAGTGATTCTCGGCTATAGAGCTCACTTCACATATAGGTGGATTTGATGGACTTGCGTTTAGGTCCAATTGGCACGGTTGTGCGTTTTGGTTGACCACCTTTGGCGAGGTACACGTTTTGTGTGTACGTTATCACACGTGTTTGTGATGTGGAGTATATAACCCCAATGGCGAAGGGTTGATATTGTTGTGATGTGGATAACCCCGATGTGGTGGATTTTATAATCCCGTGACCGTGGGTTTTGAATTGGAGAAGTGGATCTCGTGTAGTTCGGATTCACGATGACGCGTGTAGTTCGGTCATCTTATTGGAAATGAATCTCGTGTAGTTCGGATTCATGGTGACTCGTGTAGTTCGGTCATCTTATTGAGGTAGTAATCTCGTGTGGTTTCGGATTACTAAGGCTCGTGTAGTTCAGCCAACCTCGATGTTGTGAAGATAGTAATCTCGGGTGGTTTCGGATTACTAAGGCTCGTGTAGTTCGGCCAATCTTCATTGTGGTGTTTGGTATTCGGTAATGGGTTAAGGGGTTAACCTTATTCGTTTTATATTGTTATATATTAATGTATTGTTGTGTTGTAGCTAACCCTCCGGGTGTAGCTTATTGGCGTTGTTCACATCGTCGTTGGTGAACTTACACTTTGTTGATATCTTTAGCTTGTTGCTTAGAGGTAGTACGGTATGCTTAGTGTAGTTGCCTTATACATGGATGCTTCGGTATGCGGTATTTGATATTTGTGTAGCGTGTCCATTTTATACATATATATGTATGTAGTATATTATCATTCACTAAGCGTTAGCTTACCCTCTCGTTGTTTACATTTTTATAGATTGCACGGATGCGGTGGCTCGGGTAAGCGCGGGGACTAGTGGACTTGCGTAGTTTCTTTAGAAGACTTGCTTTTGGATTTGATTAGGATTGGGTAGCGTGTCCCCAATCCCATGCTCGGTCTATGTTTTTGTATAAACTAATGGGCCGAAATAGTCACTTGTGGTATTTTGGGTCGATGTGGGCCCGGTGTCGTAAAACTCGGTTTTTATTGTGAAAAACTCTTAGTTTAAACTATTGTAATCTATTGTGAAAGTGTTTTGGTTTAAAAGTGTCGGGAAGCGCGTTTTCGCCAGCGTGTGTTCGAAAAACTGATCAGAATGTTTTAGTACATCTGGACGCCGTCCCAGATGTCTGGACGCCGTCCCAGTCTGAATTGCTAGACGCCGTCCAAGCTTTTGGACGCCGTCCAGATCAACTGTTCCAGAAATTTTTTTTTTGTGGCACATTTTCGGAATGTTAACGGGTTGGGCTGTTACAGTTTTGAATTAATGTACATATCTTATCTTGCAGAGATTTAGCATGCATTACTCCAACCTTGGAGCATTGCATGTTTAAAAGGACATATCCTTGAGCAAGTCTCAAAGTCTTATCACACATGATGAGATAAGACGAATGAAATGTATCCCATATGCTTCGGCTATAGGATCCATTATGTATGCCATGTTATGTACTAAAATGATGTCTCGTTATTTTTGAGTTTGACGAGTCATTATCAACAAAATCTAGGTTAAGAACATTGGATTGTTGTTAAGAATATTCTTAAGTATTTGCAGAGTACTAAAGATATGTTCATGGTTTATGATAGTTTGGATGAAGAGTTGAAATGCTAGTTTCCAAACTGATCGAGATGATTCTCGATCCCAGTCAGGTTGTGTCTTTGTCATGATGGACGAGACAGTTGACTGGAAGAGCTCAAAACCGAGAACGGTTGAATAATCTACAACAAAAGTAGAATACATTGTAGCCTGAGAAGCTGCTCATGAAGCTGTCTGGATTTAGATGTTTGTTGATGAACCCAGAGTAGTTCACAACATTAAATCTTCTACTAAAGGTGTATTGTGATAATTCGAGTGTTAATATACTATCGAAATAATCACAAGTACATAAAAGTATCCGATACATTCTTCGAAAGTTTGACTACATTCGTGAAGTCGCGGGGAATGAAATAGTATTTTTAAGGTTCATACAGATGATATCGTGGCTGACCCGTTCACAAAGCCCTTGATGCAAAACCAGCATTGTGACGATCGCTCCAAATCCATATGGACGAACACGTCATTCATCGATTTCATTGCGAGGTATTTGACCTCTATATGATACGTTTTGTAAACATTGCATTCTTTTGAAAAGACACACCATAAATGAATATTTAATTCAAAGGATTTCGACAGCTGATGATTTCTACATATAGACAATCACCGTAAATAATAGTAAACAATAGTACTTCCGTTGACAATGCAGTCAAAATAAGATACATGGTGATGATTTGGTGAATGCAACGTTTCCTTGAAAAATATGCCACGTAAGACTCCATACACATAGCTTGTCTAACATATAATCAAACAGCGGAAGACTTCTAGGAAACCTGAGAATAAACATGTATTCTAACAAGTGTCAACACAAAGGTTGGTGAGTTCATAGTTTTAATGTTTCGTATAATCTGTATGTAAAGATGGATCACAAGATTTCAGTTGTTTCATCCAGAAACGTTTATCAAATCATTCTACAAGATTGAGCACCCTGGTAACTAAACTTAATGTATATATAATTTGTACCCTTTGTATAATCATCTTAATAATACACGCAAACCAACGTGTACACTTCTCAAATAGCATACATCCATTAAAAGGCTAGCGCTCTAGCTCGGACGGGATATCAAGCCCTATGGATCCATATACTACTACTCGCGCCCACCAGTTCTTATAACCGGCAGTTACTAGTTACCAAAGCTAAGGGATTTTCGGTTCAAACTCGTGTAGAATTTAGTATGTACTTGTGTCCATTGTATTTAAAATAAAGTGCATGTATTCTCAGCCCAAAAATATAGATTGCAAAAGCAATTAAAAAGGGAGCAAATGAAACTCACCTTAGCAGCATATAAAGTCGTTCACCAAAATGTGACAGAAACTCGGATTACCAAATAACCGTAGATGTCAACCTAGAGAACATATGTTGGTCAATAAATGTCTATCAAGCTAGGTCAGGTCATAGTGTATCACAATCCTAATGCTCGAGATCGACATATAAAAGTTATCCAAAGTCGTTTCAAAAAGTCAATTTTGACTATAGTTCAACAAAACGAGACGTGCCTTATATAAGGATTCATTTACTAGGTTGGTAATATTCGACAAAATCCAATTTATTAGTCTTACAAACAAGTTGTTTAAATATTAATTGCAGATTCAAAAGCAATTCCAATTAACGTTAATCATAATTCAGTTGACCATATCTTTTAATTCGTTCATCGAAATTACTCGATTTCTAAATGAAAAGTCATTGATTTTTCGCCAGCTTTCCAAAAACATGTATATCATATACCTTTTATCAGTAATATATGTATTTAATTCGTGATTCATTATAAAATGTTTAGCAAAGAAATTTAGCATACAAGTATGTATAAATATATATACTCGAGCACTAGACATGGATACACAATTAATATATAAAAGATAAAATATGAGTTCTTACGTATCAGTATTGAGATTCAATATTGCAGAAAAGGTACGTAGACGCAACGGAGACGATAACTACCAAATTGACCTCACGAGCATACCCATGATCCATACCCATAACCTCCATAGCTATAACCAATAATTTTCTTAGCCCTATCCTACTTATAAAAATAATTTTGAAAATAACCCACTCATGACCTCGTCGTAGTATTTTATGTATAATACTAATAATATCGCTCTTAATAATACTAATACTAAATACTACTAATAATAAGATTATTAGTAATCTTAATAATAATAATAATAATAATAATAATAAAAATATATATAAATATAAAGTGAGATTGAGAGACATAGAAGGTAATTGTGTGTGCACAAGTGAACGAGCTCGATCATTTATACATGTTGTCTGATACTTCCCTCCATGTAATCGCATGGCTTATGGGTGTTATACCCATGCGATTGCATGAGTAATATTTCCAGCTCATAAAGCTCTTAAACACGGCTGCCGACATTATTAACTTATTACTACTACTACTACGTACATAGTTAATATATATTATTTTAATAAATATTATATTTAATCTTTAGAATTAATTAAATATTATATTATATTTACGCTCATGGTAAAATATAATTTTTACAAAAATGACACGGACGTGGTCTCACGACTCATATACCACTTTCGGTTTTTCGAGCGCACTTTCGTACGTTTAGAAAACTAGCCTTTTACGTTTAATGACTCGTACCATTATAAAAATTTGGTTTTAGTTATTGAAAAAATTACTTTATGACAAATGTACCTTATATAATTGAGCTTTGTGGTCATTTGCTTCTATAAATCAGTGGCTCGTTGTTTGTCAAAATATATTATTTTAAGTTAGGACATTTTATGACTAAGTTAAGATATAGATATATATATATATATATATATATATATATATATATATATATATATATATATATATATATATATATATATATATATATATATATATATATATATATATATATATATATATATATATATATTATTTAGAATTGTAAATTTGTACGTAATATATATGTTTGAAATATTTATCTAATGATATAAAGATAAAGTTTAAATTTGTTCGGAAATTTCCGAGTCGTCACAGTACCTACCCGTTAAAGAAATTTCGTCCCGAAATTTGATCGTTGTCATCATGGCTAATCATAAAAATGTTTTTATGACGAATATGAGTTGGTATATAGAGTTTTATCACTATTGAGTAATATAGATAAAACGATTCGATTAATTGAAGAGTACGAGTGAAGCTATCCTAAAAGGAATGAAATGAGAACTAAAGTTTTATCTTAACTTTTGACGTTGTCTTGGTTGAATCCCGGAATTCAAGGGATTTAAAGAAAATCTTCCAAATCTAAAAGATTTGATTCTTCGGCGAATAAGGAAATTATGATCTCTCTAATTAAATGTGAAGATCTGTCTTGATTTCTCTATCAAATATTTCACTATAAATTAACTTCTTCCGGTTTGTCACTTTTACCTTTCCTATACTTAATTCTCAAATTCAAAAGATTGTGAAAATGCTTAATCCAGTTCTGATTCTTGATATTTTCTTGGCTATCGTATCCTTCATTTTTCTTTTTCATCTGCCACCAGAGGAGGTTATTTTCTTCTACTATTACCTTGTGGTTATAGTGTTTTTCATTCTCCCGTGTCTTTATATTGCTATACGCATTGATATACACGGTTTGTAATTTTGGGTTTGTTATCGGACTTTATATTCTCCATTATATTTCGGAGTTTCATGATTTCGTTTTCTCTTCCCGACCTTAAGTCAAGCGGATAATGGTCCAGAGTTCGTAGCTATACATTTCGGAATAAACATAGTTAATGTTCTAAGAAAGAAATTGTAATGGCACGATCTTGATTTGTCAAATTACCATAATATCCGGAAAAGACCGAATCATCAAGAAAAATATTTTCTTGATATGTTTAGAGTTTAAATAGAATGAAAGAGTTATTTAACATGGTTCATGATGAGGGTATAATCTGTGAACCTTTATCACGTTCTATTAAAAACTCAGCATGACTTACTGTAATATAATCAAGTTGATCAAGTGTCATTATATTATACTAACTCATGTTTCAATTTCCAACATTACTTCAAAAAAACATTCGTATTTTAAATTCGATTTTTTTTTTCAGAATCTAGAAACTAAAACAATTTCTTTTATGATATAACACAGATAGCGTGAAGAGATAAATAATCTCGGACAATGATAGTTATGAAGATATATTCAGAAATATCAAAGATATTTATAATGAAAGATATGATAATATCTTAGAATTTCTAATATCAACGGATGCTGAAGAAGATTTGTCTGTGAAGGTTTAGAATAAGGAGTAAGGTATTCGTTAATGACTTCAGCAGACACTGAATCATTTGGATTCTTTGAAGGCACGTTTAGTCTTTGTGATTTATCCACAACCTTCTTCATAGTTTGCTCAATCCGTTTTCCAGTTCCAAACCTTCTCTTTTTCTGTGCTTTTCTAACACACTACTCTTTATCATCCAACTTTCGACTGTTAAGGTTATTTACTATTTTTTTTTGCTGCTTCATCAGCATTTTTCCAAAATTCGGAGGGCTAGTTTCACAGTTTGGGGTGTTTTTCAAAAACTTCACATTCGAAGTAAGTAAGTCTAGGAGATAGACATTTTATGTATATATATAACTGTTGACGTAGAATTGCTGCGAGATTCAAAATACTGATTGCTAATTTCTGGTAGTTAATATGGCAATTATTGTTACAAGATGTGGATGAGTACATGATAGGGTTTCTATGAGTATAATGATTTTTCGAAACATCAAGGATAAATGAAGTTGTTGGTAAATTTACTGCTAATGTGATGGAACACGAAAGGTTCCCTAGTAACAAGAACGTATATGTCAAGGTTACAATAAAGTTAATCTGAAAAGTCGAAGTTGACTGGTTGGAAGTGTGATGAAAATTGATATCTTGAAAAGAATTGCAAGATTATTTTCGGTATTAACAACATTAAAGGATCTTGTACAGTTTTGAAGTCAAAGTATAGCTTTGAAAGATTTAGGAATCTAAGAATGATGATATCAGTTATATCTCTACTTGGATTCTAATATGTTAAAATCAGAATATGTAATTGAATTTGAATGAGTATGGTTGTTTTGATTTCTATGAAAGAATATATCTTGTTGTGAAAGTAGTGAGTATAGTTAATGATTTGTTGATCAGAATCGAAGAATGTAACATATTAATTATGAATTTATATATTTCTTGGGTATTACCTACCCGTTAAAATATTCTCACCATTAACAGTTTGTACAAAAGGATTTTTAATTACAATCTTTATGAGAATATACCTACATATATATTTTCTTTATATGTAATCATGGATTTAATGAGTTAACATAATATTAATCTCATCTGGTTTTTGATTAGGACTAGAATATAATCTCTAAAACTTTAGATATTACATAATCGCCGTAAAATATTTCTCCAATGAAGTTATGAATCAATACTTTATCGGTTATTGTTGTTGGTACTCCTTGGTATCTATGGTGCGTATGACGTTGATGTTTGAGGTACAGATTGTGATGTTGAGGTGTGGGATGCGGATGTTGTTGGTGGTGGTGGTAATGATACTTTTGGCGTTAATGATGATGGTACTGTAAATGCTGGTGATGCTGCTAGTGCTTGTAACCTTTGTACCACATTCTCTAAAGTCACCACTCGAGCACGAAGCTCGTTGACTTCTTCTACTACACCAGGATGATTGTCGGTTTGGACGAGCGGACGAATAAGATTTAGAATGTGAGATAGTATATAATCATGACTAGATACTCTGGAAATGAGAGAGAAAATGGTATTACGAACATGTTCGCTGGTAAGTGCTTCAGGTTCTTCGCCAAGAGGGCAATGTGGTGGATGGAAGGGATCGCCTTCTTCTTGTCTCCAATGATTAAGTAGGTGAAAGGACCCGTCCTAATCCACCTGGACGAAGTCATCAACATTTAGTCCCATTGCGATGATCGGCTCCAAGTAATGTCCTTATATTGAGCAAATGCACAGCGGAAGACTTAATTCGTACCTGAGAATAAACATGCTTTAAAGTGTCAACCAAAAGGTTGGTGAGTTCATAGGTTTATCATAACAATCATTTCAATACGTTAATAGACCACAAGATTTCATAATCATAAACATAATACACTCGCAAGTGTATGTAAAGAATTCTAAGTGGTTGAGCACTTGGTAACCATACTTAACATTTAATCAACGTCGCATATTCCCTTTATTATGAAATCTCACTACATCGTACCAAGTGTAGTCACCAAAACTAAGTACTGTGCAACCATTGAATACTGGTCGTCCAGTCCGGTTGGGGTTGTCAGGCCCGATAGATCTATCAACAGGATTCGCGTTTACAATACCCATGTAAATAGTAGTTACCAAGCTACAGGGAAATATGTCAGTGGTACAACTCAACGTAGAATATATTTTTAAGTACTTGTGTCTATTTTGTAAACATTTATAAAAACAGCGCATGTATTCTCAGCCCAAAAATATATATTGCAAAAGCAATTAAAAAGGGAGCAAATGAAACTCACTTTTGCCTTGAAGGTATTTAATTCGACTTGGTCTCCGATAGATATCACGAACCTAACCATATATATAATATATCAACATATTTTCTTTTTAAGTAATCGTTACATATATATATACTTTTAATACTTTTAATATTTTCTTAGTCCGTAGTTAGCAGTCTGATGTTAGTGGTCAACAATTAGAAGCTTAAATAAAATAAATAAAGACCTCATCGTATTCGTATTGATCAGAATTAATCTTGACCCATGGTACCATGTTGTCAAATGATGTGTTGCGTACATAAAATACCGTGTTGTCAAATGACGTGTTGCGTACAATCATGAGGTCTTATGATTAATCTTCCCGTGTTGTTTACGGGTGGTCCTGAAATATATAAAATCAAATCATAAGTATTTATATATAAAATATCATATTAATTAGAAAAGATATGATTAATTTACTTTTTCTCCAAATATTTTCGTAGCTAAACTAGCTTCGGATACCCAATCTTGTTTTAGTCGTAGTTTCTTCATTACAATTGCGTTTTTGTTGGTTCAACTTGCCACTTCCTTAGATCGAGTCAACTTTTAAGAATATGAACTGAAAATACCTTAGTTTTTATTCGAAATCATAGATTATAGGTCAAACTTTGGTGAAACTTATGAAAGTGATCATTTTCCATCATAAAAACCACATTTAATGCTCATTTTTCTAAAAATACTTACACTTTGAGTTAAACCATGAAATTTTTATGTGTTAACATATTCATAAGAAATATCATTTTTCCATAACATGAACTTCCAATTCAAAGTTCAAGATGATTTTTAATTATCCAACCCAAAACAGCCCCCGGTTGCACTCCGACGACGTAGATTCAGTTTTTAAGATGTTCTTTGTAAAACCAAGTTATATCTTGTTAGGTTAGCATATCATTATGATATGTTACAGGTCTTGAAGTGTTTTAAAAGTCAATTTAGAAGGATCTATTTAGTTTGTGAACAAGTTTGAAATCATTCAAACTATGTTCTTGTTGTTAAAATTTTATACCACAAAATAAGATCGCTATATGAATATGAATTGAATAAGATTATGAACAAGGTTACTACCTCAAGTTACTTGGACAAAGTTACTGCAAAAGATAAGAAATAATCTTGGAATCAAAGAGTGGTGGAGTTAGATCAAAAGGTTGGAAGTAAACTTCTTCAAATGGGTGGTTATTTTGATATGTTCTTGAAAGAGTTTTCTTATGGTGTTTAAGGCTTATAATTGAAGCTAAATGATGGGGAAAATGCTTGGAGATGATCAAGTATGAAGTTAGAAGTATTTTTAGAGAGAAATGAGGGTGTAGGTATGAGAAAATGGAGTGAAGAAATGGTGTTCATTTATAAAAACGTTTTTAGTTTATAAAGAAAGAAAAGGATTCCTAATTTTGTTTTCTTACTAATAATTCATACTACTTGACAAATCCTAGTTACCTCATATCTAGGGCAGTAATAATGTTGATTAGGATGTTGATTTGATGTGTATATACCAATAGTAAATACGTATAGAAGCTGGGTATGATACGGGTACATATACCCTAGATATACGTATAGAAATCTTGAGGAAACGGAATGAGAATTCAAATATAGCTATCTTTTGTGAATATACTTATATTGTTTTATGTATTTAAGTCCTTAAAAAGTGATTAAATACATTATATATACGATACATGTATAAGCATTATAGATTATAAGTATATATATCAAAGAATGTTACGTATTGTTATCGTTTTGAAAACTTAAGTTAGTAGTTTCAAAATATACTTATAACTCATTGTCATTAGTACACAATGAGATGTTAAACCATCCTTAGATCATGTTAAATATATATAAATACATATATATACACAAACGTATAATTATCGTATGTTATATAGTTCGTGATATCATCGGTCATATTGGACGGTCAAACGTTGTGTAAAACTCTTTTCAAAAACACAAGTCTCAATAATTTGGATTACTTATCATGTTGGTATCATTTAATTTATGTAAATATTAATCTCATAAGTATAATTTGGTCGGAAAATTCCGGGTCATTACAGTACCTACCCGTTAAAGAAATTTCATCCCCAAAATTTGATAGAGGTTGTTATGGATAACAATAAGAAGGTTTTCATGACAAATATAAGGTGATAATGGAGTTTTATCATCATTGAGTAATGTAGATAAAATGATTCGATTATGCGAAGAATATAAATAAGACTATCGTAAAAGAGTGAGATGAGTAAAATATATTCGTCTTAACCGATGACGTAGTTATGATTGATTTCCGGGATTTAAGGGGTTTAAAGAGAATCTTATGTAATAAGATTTGGTTCTTTGGTGATTAAGGAAATCAGGATCTTCTTTGATTATATGCAATAATCTGTTTCGATTGCTCTGTCGGATATTTCACTATAAATTCACCCCTTCGTTTCCTTATTTTCCACGACTCACACCTTCTATTCTTTCTCCCTTGATTCTTACTTTAAAGCATTCATCAATATGCTCCATCCAGTCCTGATTCTTGATATACTCCTAACTTTTATATCTGTCATTCTTCTTTTTCATCTACCACCAGAAGAATCTATTTACTTCTACTATACTCTTGTGTTTATAGTGTTTCTAATTCTCCCGTGTCTCTATATTGCTATCTGCATCGATATACACGGTTTGTAATTTTGGGGTTATTATCGGAGTTTATATTCTTCATTATTTTTCGGAGCTTCATGCTTTCGTTTTCTCTTCCCGACTTCGAGTCAAGCGAGTAATGGTCCGGAATTCGTAGATATGAAATTCAGAATGAACATAGCTAATGCTCTAAGAAGAAAATGGTAATACAACGATTTTGATTTGTTAAATTACCTGAATACCCTGGAGAAGACCGAGTCATCCAGAAAAATATTCTCTTGATATGTTTAGAGATTAGATAGAATGTAAGAGTCGTGTAAATGGCACATGATGACGGTACTGTGAATCATCATGCTTCATTAGAAACTCAGCATGACCTACTGTAATATAATGACGTTGATCAAGTGTCATTATATTATACTAATCCATGCTTCAGTTCCCAACACTACTTCATAACATTCATATTTTAGACTCGAAGGTTTCAGAATTTAGAAACTAACACAGTTTCTTTTATGTTGCAGATATTACGGAGAGATAAATGATCTCAGATAAGAATAGTTGTGAAAATATCGCCAGAAATATGGAGGATATTTATAATAGAACATACGAGAATATCTTAGAATTTCTAATATCAATGGATGATGAAGAAGATTTGTCTGTGAAGGTTTAGAATGAGAAATAAGATGTTTGCTAACGATTTCAGCAGGCACAGAATCATTTGGATTCTTTGAAGGCAAACTTATTCTTTGTGATTTGTCCACGGCTTTCTTCATAGTTTCGCATAATCCGCTTTTCGGTACTAAATTTTCTATCGAGCGTTCCTAACACTCCTTTCTTTATCATCAAAATTTTGGCCATTAAGATCATCTACAACATGCTGCTTCTTCAGCATTTTCAAAGTTAACTGATCTGGGTCATCGGTTATCAAACTGAGGTAGTTTCAGGAGAATTGTGTTTTTTTTAGAATGATTAATCGCTGATGGTAATATTGTGGAATAAAAAGGTTCCTCAGTAACAATAAAGAGTACGCATATATATCGCGGTTATAATAAAGTTGTTTCGGATGAAGAGTCGGAGTTGACTTGCTGGAGCTGTGATAAAATTAGCTACTTTGGAAAGGGATTGCAAAACGATCTTCGGTAATAACAATGTCAAAGGAACTAGAACAGATACGTGTCAAACGTTTACTCAGTTTTCGAGGGTTTTTCAGGTGCATAACTATATGCATCAATATTTTCTTCCGTAGATGAAGTGCGGTTGGTTTATCCTCTCAATTGAGGTCTTTTTAAGAATCATGATAGATTTGAACGCTGATTGTAATCGTCGAGATACAATGAGGTTTAAGATGAAATCAAGTGGCAATCTTGAAGAAATGTTTAGTTTCATATGTTATAATCAATATTTTAATTCATTTTAATTGTCCAATGTCATTAGTCCACAGTCGATAGTCCACAGTAACAGTCCAATAATTCATATATAGTTTAATATATAATATACGAATTAATTAATACGTGTCGTGACCCGTATACGTCTCAGACTCGATCACAACTCAAACTATATATATTATTGTAGAATCAACCTTAACCCTGTATAGAGAACTCGATCATTACTGCATATAGAGTGTCTATGGTGATTCCAAATAATATATATAGATGCGTCGATATGATATGTCAAAATATTGTATACGTGTCCTGATATTCAAAGTGCATAAAATAATTACAGAAATTAAATGACGATAAATAAAAGTGCGATAATTAAATTGCGATAAATAAACTGCGATAAATAAAATGTAATCAGTTAGCTAGGAACAGTTAGCTGGAACAGTTAGCGTGGATTGTTAACAAAATTTTTCATAGTTAATTTGTTTGTTTCTAACAGATTTTATTTTGTCATATGTTTTCTTCATATGCCACTTGTTGGATTCTAGGAAGTCAAAATCCAAATACGAAATTGAATGAAAATGGTTATTCTGCGGTGAACGGATACGTATATCGGTGGTTGTAAGTAGGATAGTAAATGACTGTTGAATCAGCTTCGACGAATGTACAATGTAACTTATTAAGATGAAATCTAATTATTCCTCGGGTATTACCTACCCGTTAAAAAAAAATTTTCACCATTAATATTTTGTACAAAAGAACTTTTAATTACAATCTTTATGAAAACATATATACATATACATTTTCTTCAGATGAAATCATGAATTTAATGAGTTAATATGATATTAATCTCATTTGCTTTTCGGTTTGAGCTAGAATAAGAAATCTCTAAAACTTTTTGAAACCACATATTCTTCGTAGAATATCAATGAAGTTATGGATCAATACTTCATCGTTCATTATTGTTGGTACTCCTTGGTATCTATGGTGCGTATGATGTTGATGTTTGTGGGACAGATTATGATGTCGAGATGTGTGATGCGGATGTTGTTTGTTAGTGGTGATGATGGTATTGTTGATGTTATTGATGGTGGTGCTGATTATGCTGCGGGTGCTGCTGCTGGTGTTAGCAACCTTCGCACCATGTTCTCTAAAGCCGTCACGCGAGCGCGAAGTTCGTTAACTTCTGCTAGTACACCGGGATGATTGGCTGTTGGAGCGAGCGAATGAACAAGATTTGTAATATGGGATAGTATATAATCGTGACGAGATACTCTAGAAATGAGAGTGAAAATGGTGTTTCGAATAGGTTCGCCGGTAAGTGTTTCAGGTTCATCGCCAAGAGGGCAATTTGGTGGATGGAATGGATCACCTTCTTCTTGTCTCCAGTGATTTAGTATATTACGAACCCATCCCCAATTCATTCAGAATAGATGATGGGAAATTGGTTGATCCATTCCAGTGACGCTGCTTTCGGAGCCCGAATGGAAATCCATATCGGCATAACTGTCGGAATCTGAAGAATTCGAACTAGATGCGGAATCCATCTTGTATAATGGGGAAAATGAATTTTTGGTATGAATAGATTATAGGAGTTAGATTTGGTACTCTTCAATACATAATTTACATATGTATATATAATACCAAAATCCCGTAAATTACAGAGAATCTTTAAAAATGTATCAGTCAAAGTTCGCAATAACAGATATGCTAAGATAAGAATTCGTCTATATACTATCAATGCAGTAAATGCAGTAAAACGTGTCTAGACTTATGAATGATAAGCAGGTAATTTCCTAAGGATGATAAGCAGATGATTTCCGACTAGAAATGATAAGCAAAACTTTTGACATGTAGACACGGTCGAAGTCCAGACTCATTAATGCATCCTAACAACTACTAGTTAGAGACACTAATGCAAGACCTGGTTCGCTACGACCACCGCTCTGATACCAACTGAAAGGACCCGTCCTAATCCACCTGGACGAAGTCATCAACATTTGGTCCCATTGCGATGATCGGCTCCAAGTAATGTCCTTATATTGAGCAAATGCACAGCGGAAGACTTAATTCGTACCTGAGAATAAACATGCTTTAAAGTGTCAACCAAAAGGTTGGTGAGTTCATAGGTTTATCACAACAATCATTTCAATATGTTAATAGACCACAAGATTTCATAATCATAAACATAATACACTCGCAAGTGTATGTAAAGCATTCTAAGTGGTTTAGCACTTGGTAACCATACTTAACATTTAATCAACGTCGCATATTCCCTTTATTATGAAATCTCACTACACCGTACCAAGTGTAGTCACCAAAACGAAGTACTGTGCAACCGTTGAATACTGGTCGTCCAGTCCGGTTGGGGTTGTCAGGCCCGATAGATCTATCAACAGGATTCGCGTTTACAATACCCATGTAAATAGTAGTTACCAAGCTACAGGGAAATATGCCAGTGGTACAACTCAACGTAGAATATATTTTTAAGTACTTGTATCTATTTTGTAAACATTTATAAAAGCAGCGCATGTATTCTCAGCCCAAAAATATATATTGCAAAAGCAATTAAAAAGGGAGCAAATGAAACTCACTTTTGCCTTGAAGGTATTTAATTAGACTTGGTCTCCGATAGATATCACGAACCTAACCATATATATAATATATCAACATATCTTCTTTTTAAGTAATCGTTACATATATATATACTTTTAATACTTTTAATATTTTCTTAGTTCGTAGTTAGCAGTCCGATGTTAGTGGTCAACAATTAGTTGCTTAAATAAAATAATTAAAGACCCCATCGTATTCGTATTGATCAGAATTAATCTTGACCCATGGTACCATGTTGTCAAATGACGTGTTGCGTACATAAAGTACCGTGTTGTCAAATGACGTGTTGCGTACAATCATGAGGTCTTATGATTAATCTTCTCGGGTTGTTTACGGGTGGTCCTGAAATATATAAAATCAAATCATAAGTAATTATATATAAAATATCATATTAATTAGAAAAGATATGATTAATTTACTTTTTCTCCAAATATTTTCGTAGCTAAACTAGCTTCGGATACCCAATCTTGTTTTAGTCGTAGTTTCTTCATTACAATTCCGTTTTTATTGGTTCAACTTGCCACTTCCTTGGATCAAGTCAAATTTTAAGAATATGAACTGAAAATACCTTAGTTTGTATTCAAAATTATAGGTTATAGGTCAAACTTTGGTGAAACTTATGAAAGTGATCATTTTCCATCATAAAAACAACATTTAATGATCATTTTTCTAAAAATACTTACACTTTGAGTTAAACCATGAAATTTTTATGTGTTAACATATTCATAAGAAATATAATTTTTCCAGAACATGAACTTCCAATTCAAAGTTCAAGATGGTTTTTAATTATCCAACCCAAAACAGCGCCCGGTTGCACTCCGACAACGTAGATTCAGTTTTTAAGATGTTCTTTGTAAAACCAAGTTATATCTTGTTAGGTTAGCATATCATTATGATATATTACAGGTCTTGAAGTTTTTTAAAAGTCAATTTAGAAGGATCTATTTAGTTTGCGAACAAGTTTGAAATCATTCAAACTATGTTCTTGTTGTTAAAATTTTATACCACAAAATAAGATAGCTATATGAATATGAATTGAATAAGATTATGAACAAGGTTACTACCTCAAGTTACTTGGACAAAGTTACTTCAAAAGATAAGAAATAATCTTGGAATCAAAGAGTGGTGGAGTTAGATCAAAAGGTTGGAAGTAAACTTCTTCAAATGGGTGGTTATTTTGATATGTTCTTGAAAGAGTTTTCTTATGGTGTTTAAGGCTTATAATTGAAGCTAAATGATGGGAAAAATGCTTGGAGATGATCAAGTATGAAGTTAGGAGTATTTTGAGAGAGAAATGAGGGTGTAGGTATGAGAAAATAGAGTGAAGAAATGGTGTTCATTTATAAAAATGTTTTTAGTTTATAAAGAAAGAAAAGGATTCCTAATTTTGTTTTCTTACTAATAATTCATACTACTTGACAAATCCTAGTTACCTCATATCTAGGGCAGTAATAATGTTGATTAGGATGTTGATTTGATGTGTATATATCAATAGTAAATACGTATAGAAGCTGGGTATGATACGGGTACATATACCCTAGATATACATATAGAAATCTTGAGGAAACGGAACGAGAATTCAAATATAGCTATCTTTTGTGAATATAATTATATTGTTTTATGTATTTAAGTCCTTAAAAAGTGATTAAATACATTATATATACGATACATGTATAAGCATTATAGATTATAAGTATATATATCAAAGAATGTTACGTATAGTTATCATTTTGAAAACTTAAGTTAGTAGTTTCAAAATATACTTATAACTCATTGTCATTAGTACACAATGAGATGTTAAACCATCCTTAGATCATGTTAAATATATATAAATACATATATATACATAAACGTATAATTATCGTATGTTATATAGTTCGTGATATCATCGGTCATATTGGACGGTCAAACGTTGTGTAAAACTCTTTTCAAAAACACAAGTCTCAATAATTTGGATTGCTTATCATGTTGGTATGGTTTAATTTATGTAAATATTAATCTCATAAGTATAATTTGGTCGGAAAATTTCGGGTCATTACAGTAGGCTACGAACCTATCCCCAATTCATCCTGAATAGATGATGGCTAATTGGTTGATCCATTCCAGTTACACTGTCTTCGGAGTTCAGGTGAATATCCATATCGAAATAGCGGTTGGAATTTAAGGAATTTGAACTAGATACGTGATCCATCTTATATAATCAGGGAATTG
Organism: Rutidosis leptorrhynchoides; assembly: GCF_046630445.1. NCBI lineage: Eukaryota > Viridiplantae > Streptophyta > Magnoliopsida > Asterales > Asteraceae > Rutidosis > Rutidosis leptorrhynchoides. Next base: position 212,237,850 of record NC_092341.1, on the reverse strand, counting down.
ATTTTTGATATAAGATAGATTATAGAATTTAGATTGGTACTCTTCAATACATAATTTACATATGTATATATAATACCAAAATCTCGTAAATTACGGAGAAATTTTCGGAATATGTCAGGAAAAGTTTACAGTAACAGATATGCTAAGATATGAATTTTGTCGGTACACTATCTATGCAGTAAATGCAGTAAGACGTGTCTAGACTTAGGAATGATATGCAAGTAATTTCTGACGATAAATGGTAAGCAAAACTCGGTAAAAACAGATACGGTCATAGTCCAGGCTCATTAATGCAAATTCTGGTTCCCTATGACCTCAAGCTCTGATACCAACTGTGACGATCGCTCCAAATCCATATGGACGAACACGTCATTCATCAATTTCATTGCGAGGTATTTCACCTCTATATGATACGTTTTGTAAATATTGCATTCTTTTGAAAAGACACACCATAAATGAATATTTAATTCAAAGGTTTTCAACAGCTGATGATTTCTACATATAGACAATCACCGTAAATAATAGTTTACAATAGTACTTCTGTTGACAATGCAGTCAAAATAAGATACATGGTGATGAGTTGGTGAATGGAACGTTTCCTTGAAAAATATGCCATGTAAGACTCCATGCATATAGCTTGTCTAACATATAATCAAACAGCAGAAGACTTCTAGGAAACCTGAGAATAAACATAATAACAAGTGTCAACACAAAGGTTGGTGAGTTCATAGTTTTAATGTTTCGTATAAACTGTATGTAAAGGTGGATCACAAGATTTCAGTTGTTTCATCCAGAAATGTTTATCAAATCATTCTACAAGATTGAGCACCCTGGTAACTAAACTTAACGTATATATAATTTGTACCCTTTGTATAATCATCTTAATAATACATGCAAACCAATGTGTACGCTTCTCAAATAGCATACGTCCGTTAAAAGGCAAGCGCTCTAGCTCGGACGGGGATATCAAGCCCTATAGATCCATATACTACTACTCGCGCCCACCAGTTCTTATAACCGGCAGTTACTAGTTACCAAAGCTAAGGGATTTTTGGTTCAAACTCGTGTAGAATTTAGTATGTACTTGTGTCCATTGTATATAAAATAAAGTGCATGTATTCTCAGCCGAAAAATATAGATTGCAAAAGCAATTAAAAAGGGTGCAAATGAAACTCACCTTAGCAGCATATAAAGTCGTTCACCAAAATGTGACTGAAACTCGGATTACCAAATAACCGTAGATCTCAACCTAGAGAATATATGTTGGTCAATAAATATCTATCAAGCTAGGTCAGGTCATAGTGTATCACAATCCTAATGCTCGAGATCGACATATAAAAGTTATCCAAAGTCGTTTCAAAAAGTCAATTTTGACTATAGTTCAACAAAACGAGACGTGCCTTATATAAGGATTCATTTACTCGGTTGGTAATATTCGACAGAATCCAAATTATCAATCTTACAAACAATTTGTTTAAATATTAATTGCAGATTCAAAAGCAATTCCAATTAACGTTAATCATAATTCAGTTGACCATATCTTTTAATTCGTTCATCGAAATTACTCGATTTCTAAATGAAAAGTCATTGATTTTTCGCCAGCTTTCCAAAAACATGTATATCATATACCTTTTATCAGTAATATATGTATTTAATTCGTGATTCATTATAAACTGTTTAGTGATGAAATTTAGCATACAAGCATGTATAAATATATATACTCGAGCACTAGACATGGATACACAATTAATATATAAAAGATAAAATATGAGTGCTTACGTATCAGTATTGAGATTCAATATTGCAGGAAAGGTACGTAGACGCAACGGAGACGATAACTACCAAATTGACCTCACGTGCATACCCATGATCCATACCCATAACCTCCATAGCTATAACCAATAATTTCCTTAGCCCTATCCTACTTATAAAACTAATTTTGAAAATAACCCACTCATGACCTCGTCGTAGTATTTTATGTATAATACTAATAATATCGCTCTTAATAATACTAAATACTACTAATAATAAGATTATTAGTAATCTTAATATTAATAATAATAATAATAATAATAATAATAATAATAATAATAAAAATATATATAAATATAAAGTGAGATTGAGAGACATAGAAGGTAATTGTGTGTGCACAAGTGAACGAGCTCGATCATTTATACATGTTGTCTGATACTTCCCTCCATGCAATCGCATGGCTTATGGGTGTTATACCCATGCGATTGCATGAGTAATATTTCCAGCTCTTAAACACGGCTGCCGACATTCTTAACTTATTACTACTACTACTACGTACATAGTTAATATATATTATTTTAATAAATAATATATTTAATCTTTAGAATTAATTAAATATTATATTATATTTACGCTCATGGTAAAAATATAATTTTTACAAAAATGACACGGACGTGGTCTCATGACTCATGTACAACTTTCGGTTTTTCGAGCGCACTTTCGTACGTTTAGAAAACTAGCCTTTTATGTTTAATGACTCGTACCATTATAAAAATTTGGTTTTAGTTATTGAAAAAATTACTTTATGACAAATGTACCTTATATAATTGAGTGTTGTGGTCATTTGCTTCTATAAATCAGTGGCTCGTTGTTTGTCAAAATATATTATTTTAAGTTAGGACATTTTATGACTAAATTAACATATATATATATATATATATATATATATATATATATATATATATATATATATATATATATATATATATATATATTATTTAGAATTGTAAATTTGTACGTAATATATATGTTTGAAATATTTATCTAATGATATAAAGATAAAGTTTAAATTTGTTCGTAAATTTCCGAGTCGTCACAAGCATGATGATCATGCTAGTAATATTGGACTTCGTTAAGCCACTATTCTTTTTCATTTGTAATTTAGTATTTGGATATTTTTAGAACATTAAGCAGTTTTATCTTAATGAATCGAGATACTCGGTATGGTCATTTTCATTTATATTAATGTGTTCTATATTAGCATGTTTAATCCATGAATAATTATTGATTATTCTAAATATCCATAATCAGTCATGTTATGGGAATAACATGAATTAAGATTATTATGAATGTTTGGTTTTATTCACTGATGGTGAATAGTAAACTAGTTGAGTCCAAAATTCATATGTATTCATTGATGATGAATATTGGAATGACCCAATCATGAGATGTCACTACATGGATCGTCGTCAATAGTGAATCTCATAATGGTTATGTCTTTGTGTCCTTAGACCTGAGATGTATATGTTGGTTTTTGGTTGTATGACATATTATACTTTGATATGGTTAAACGCTATCCTGAACAAGGTAGTTATAAAGGTCATCATTGAGTATGATGTAAAGTACATGACGAACGCATATAATCAAAATGGGATTTATTCCTCTATGACGAACGCATATAATCAAAATGGGATTTATTCCTCTATGTGAGAGTATGATACCATTGGGCCCCTCGATGAAAGTGAATGGATATTTACACGGCCGTATCCAAGCTATATTGATTGTAGATCAATTTTAACTTGGTGATCACATTCAAAATTTTCTAAATCGAGAAAAAGAATTAGTTGACAAATGAGAATGACTAGATCCATATCTCATGTCAACTTGGTATCTGGCAATAAAGGGACAATAGACACTTAATCATTAAATCATATTTAATAATAATGATAGTTCGTTTAGCTGAAACAAACACTTGTATATTTTCGGGGGCATTGACGTGTTGCTAGACGCCAATATATGTCTGTATAGTTTTCTAGATGTTATGGCATGCACAAGTGGGAGTTTGTTACAATTAATGTGCACATCATAACACAAATCTATACTACTGCTTATATACAAGCCTATGGGGTCACACACACTTTAGCATTTAGACACCAATTATTATATATTGATAATATATAATTATAACATATAGTTTAAAGAGTATAGTTTTATTAAATATGATTTAATTATATATATATATATATATATATATATATATATATATATATATATATATATATATATATATATATATATATATATATATATATATATATATATATATATATATATATATATATATATATATATATATATATATATATTCAATGAGCCGTTTGATCACTGAATATTGAATAGGCTTATTGTGAATGAGCTTACTTAATATTTCGATTAATAAAATTATCTATATAATTTATTTATACTTTTTGGAGTAGTTGAACAAACCACACACACATCATATATGTAGCCAACTGGAACACTTCAAAAACATAAAAAAACATAAATAGATTCTTTCAATAATCCTCCCGTGATATATGTTTGAAAAACATGCCATCACAATTATTATAAAAGCAATCTCTATTATTGCCTTATTTTCACACAACTCACTTTGGGTTTACAATTTCAAGTTGATCATGATTTCATATTCAGTAAGGAAGAGAACCAAGTTGTGTTTTTGGAGTTTTACAAACTATTGATTAAAAGGAATAAAACACAAGTTATTTTAATTTCTTGATCATCAAAATAACAAAAGGGTTGTTGTCCTTTTTCTTTACGTTATTTGCGGCCGAAGAACAAAAGAAAACATTGTGTTTTCTTATTTATTTTTTTTAGCATTCTATTAATTAATCGAATTGTTTGATTAATTATTATTTTTGGGTTATATACGGATTAGCATCCAATTGGTGTTGTTCGAGGTGCTATGTGGATCAACCATAGAGATATTCATACACTTTGAATATATGTTTAAACCTAGACGTGGATAGTTGATTCTATCGCTCTTGCATCGCTCGTTAAAGGTATATCTAAACTCCTATTTGTTAATTTATTAGTTGACAATTATTAGTGGTGTAATTGGATCTTATTGGGAACCGTTAATCGTGTGAAAGTTTATAATTAAATAAATGATGTTTATTTTAATGATAATAAAAATAAAAGATGTTTATTTATATGTTCCGCCGAGTTTATAAAATTTAAAAGTACACACAGTTTTTCATCAGAAACTTCAACCTAACCTAATGTATCAATTAAATCCACCATTTACATTGATGAAATGAAAATAATCGACCTCCCTCTATAACTTCAACACGAAAATCTCATACAATTAAATAGCTTTGTAACTTCAACCTAACCTAACCTAACCTAACCTAACCTAATGTACCTATTTAATCCGCACATTGATTCTATTAGAATGTTTTCTTTAGCCCGATGAAGAAGTCTGACATTTTTTATTCTATTAGAATGTTTTTTTTCTTTTTCATGACTAGTTCATAGAGGTAGTTTTATTCTTGATTAGTGAGAGAGAAAATGAGGGGAGAGAGAGAGTTTGTGAGGAACTTCAACAATGAGGGCACGAATAGAGCAACGGAGTTATACAACGGGAGACTTTAAGATCGGTTAACTAGATTATTCAGAATCCATCTAACATCCTTCTTGTTTTTCAACTTCCCGGAGGATTGGAATGTTCCAAAATTATGGAGAATCTTCAAGGAATTCGGTGACTTGCGTGATGTGTATTTGGCTGGTAAAAGATTAAGAAATGGGAAGCGTTTTGCTTTCGTTAGATTTGGAAATGTTGAAGATGTAGACAGGCTCCTACATTCTTTGTGTAATATTTCGTTTGATGGATATCAAATCAGAATATTCAAAGCTTTGGAGCTAAGTGACTCTTATAATGCTTACCATCCAAAAGAGCAAGTCCCGGTTTACAAGAACAAGTTCAATATGGGGATCAACAAGGATGCCTACACAGATGAACTTAATTATTGTGATGTTGCAGGCAAACATGGTGTGGATCTTAGGGAGAAACTCAACAACAAAGGAGATTTGAGGGAGACCATTCATAAAATTAGGGAAAACAAAAGCTTTCAGCAACTGCAGAAGGTGGTTATCTTGAAAAGGGAGAGCAACGAGCACCTTGTTAAAAGAACGTTGGTTGGATCGATCAAGGACTGGAATATTATCCCAAAATTGATTGGGATTTGCAATGCAGAAGGGTTTAAGAACTGTGATATCAAATTCCTTGGTGGTATGGAGTTGCTGTTCGTATTCGGATCTACGGTTGAAGCTAAAAACACCTTGGAGAATAAAGACCATATTATTCATAAATGGTGTGATAATGTTGGTTGGATTGAGACGACACCTTCATCCCCTAACTAATTAGTATGGGTTAAAATTTGGGGGTTCCTGTTCTATATTGGAATAAAAACACCTTTAAAACAATTGCAAAAACTTGGGACGAGGTCATGGATACTGAAAACTGCTGTTTATCTAGTGAGCATCAGAATTTAATTCGTGGCAAGGCTCTAATCATCAAAAATGGATCTGAGGCTATTAGGGCTAAGATTAATGTCAAGATGGGTGATACATGGATATGGTTAAATGTCCTTGAAAACCCTTAACCTCCGGTCCAACTTGAAGATGAAGTGGAAGAGTCCTTAAACTATAGCCCTGATCCAATAAGAGAAGTGGAAGAACCAAGTGAAGACGAGGATAGTGAATTCATTGAAGACACTGTTGGTTGAATGTTGGTTAATGAACTAAATGACAAAATTAAGTATGAGGATTAACCAAGGAATAGGTTTTGATGATGACACATACATATGCATAAGTGATGACTGACATCTTAACATAAAACACGGAAGGTCACTAATCCATACTTTATCTTGCAAATGACCAAGTCAAACATAGCTTAAAGAATGAAATTAAAGATCAGCTAAATACACCGTCAAGGTACGGTCGACCATATATCCAGCCGTGAAACCCCAAACTGAATTGCAACACAGTTATATGAAAACAAGTTGTACAGTCGCCACCGCGGTCAACCGCAATGCGACCGCAGTTTTCTCTGTTACCAATTTTGACTAAATAAAGTTTGACTAGTTCCAGACATCTATAATTCATGAAACCTTTCTCAACATGCTTAGAATAGATGCCTTCTCCATACTCAATTGAGTTTTGGTCATAAAAACACTAATCGTGGTTAATTACGCCTAATGACATCTTAATGACAAATTAACCAAGATTAGACATAACATATAAGTGCTAATCAACAACTTGTGATCTTAATTCTTATCAAGACATCCTTAGTATTATCATCAAGTACCAACACACTTAAGCCAATGTCACTAGAACAATAATTACTATTAAAGATGACTTAGTGATTAATTAAGGGAAAATGAAGAACAATGCTTTCAAGTGTAACTAGTAAAGACTTGTAATCCTAAAATACACTTAGATACATTTAGGATGGTCACCAACTCCCAACTAGAGATTGCTCTTCCCTTGTGCATGTGTTGGACATTAATGTGTGCTTACACATTAATCATGCAATATGTTATATTGCAAGTAAGCTTGCTAAAGCTTAAATTACAAGTTGTGCAAATATCTATATGATTGATCTTAGAGTAACTATATCTTGCTATGTGTGAGTATTAATTGCTACTTGCTAATATGTTTAATACTCATAAATTGGTCAACTTGATTAACATGCTTGCTATGTGCTTACTAGTTAGGATTCAAGTAACTAGTCTACTCCAAAAAATTAAGTGTAAATTGGTTCACAATGAAATTATGATCAATTATTTACTTGGTCTTGTCTAAGTAACAAATTGTGATTGCTTGTTCAAGTATGACTTAACTTTGATGTCTCTACATACTTAATAGTTGTCTTAGAAAGACATCATTCAATTAATCTACCTAAGCTTAAAATAAACATGACTTGTGATTAATTAAAACTAGGAAGTTAATGACATTGCAACTAGACTTTAGAATTGAACCAAAGGCATTAATGTGACTAACTAAGTCTTGACCAAACTGAGTTTTCCCAAAATATCAATCAAGACACTTCTTCAAGAATGTTGGGTTTACCACTTTTGGAATGTTAAGTCACTTTCACACAATAAGACCAAATCTCACACACTTAATGCATATAGTGCTTGCATAGGATGTTTGATTTCTTTTGCAAGTGCTAGAAGGAGTAAAGGTGCCAAAATGTGGTGTTCAAATTTGAGTCAAACGGCTATACAACGGATACCAAATTTGGACTGGAGCACGAACGGTCGAACCATGGTCGACCGTGCTGGCAACCGTGTGTCAACGGCTATTTTTTGAATCTCACTATAAATGGCAAACATTAAAGAGCATTTGAAGCTGACCCTCTTGCATATTTCAAAGGCTTATTTCCAGAGATCACAAGGGCTCTAATTACTACTCAAATGTGATCAAGCAAGAGAAGATTATATAATCTTATAGATATAGAATTTGGTTGTTGTAAACTTACTAATCAAAATCATTAATATTGTGAGTTTACTTAGTGTAATGTATGTCCTAGTATTGTCTTAGGATCATCATTGCAAAGTGTATAAGTCTTGTAACTTCAATTAGTGGAAGCATAGGCTAGCTTAGTTATCTACTTCCTTAAAGGGACTTAGGGAGTTGATTAATCTTATTTGAAGATTAATACTTGTCCAAGGTGAAGATAAGTTGATCTAGGTGGGAGTTGATCTTTCAAAGGAATAGAAAGATTAGGTTTGTTGTCTACCAAAGAAGTTGAAGACTTGTAAATCGGATCTCCACCAGGTTTGGAGAAAAATGCTTAGTGAAGCAACAAATCCCGATTAGTGTAATCGAGGAGTGGATTAAGGTGGATTAGTTAACATCCACCCAAACCACTATAAATCTTTGTGTTCATGTTCTTTACATTATTTTATTCATCACTTGAACATATACACTACACACATCAAGTTTGAGTTGAACCGGTTGATCATAATTAATCGAATTTGGTGATCAATCGAAAAAGTGGTAAAAATGTATTAAGTAACTATTCACCCCCCTATAGTTACTTACAATTGGTATCAGAGTGGTTGCTTAAATCATTGCTCTATAAATGATTGTGAAAATGTCAAAATTGATTTTGTGCAAAAACTTGAGTCAACGATTCTCGGATCAACTCAAACTATGTGATACTTGGAAGAATTGGTGAAAGAAGCACCAATCTTTGATAAGATGGATATTGATATGTGGAAATTAAGATTTGAGGCTTATCTCAAATCCAAGGATTACTACTTGTGGAGAATAATCAAAGTAGGAGACTTTGTTCCACAAGCTAGTTCAAGACTAGTGAAGTCAACATTTTAAAACAATGATGTTTTGAAACAATTTGATGCAATTTCACTACTTCATGGAATTCTTCCTAGTGAAGAAAGATTTAAGATAATTTCATGTGAAAGTGCAAAGGAATGTTGTTATTCATTATGTTCTCAAGAAGAAGAAAATTCTAGGAGTTTAAAGGGTAAAGGAATAGGGAAGAATTTGGAGAAGCTTGGTGATTCTCAAGCAAAAGGTTTGAATAGAAATGAAGACTTTTGCCTCATAAGTTCTTGGGATGATCTAAATCAAGATGGTCAAAGTGAGGAAGAGGTTGAATCTCCCTTTAAAGAAGATGATGTCTCAAGCATGGATTGCAATAAGGTACATGTATTCTATCCATCTAACTATGAAGAATTGTTAGATGATTACAAGACTATTAAATTTGTGTATGATAATAGTCATGACAAAGTAAAATTTTTGGAGAAAGAATTACACAAAGTTAGACAATTTAACAAAGTTTTAATTGATGAAAATAACACCTTGAAAAGTAAACTTGAAAGGATAACTATTTATGATTCATCAAAAGATAAACTTGAAATGAATGTGTGTCACGACTCTAGCAAACACAAGTCATGTAATCAAAGTCCATTATCCATTATTAGAAGAATTGAGAACATGGGGAAAATGGATCAAGCTAACAATTCAATGGTAGGGATAAGTCAAGGATTGGGTAATCTTAAAATCAATCAAAACCAATGATTAAAATGCTAATGAGAATAACTTTCTCAAAAGACTTTGTATTAATGAAAGGTTTTTCTCACAAATACAAAATGGTTTTGGAAAAATGATTTTAAAAGATTATTGAAGGAAGCTTAATTATATTAGGATTGTGTGCTTGTGTGAAATTATATATTGCATGCTAAATACAAGATTGATGCGTTTTGTGTATAGTATGTGCATGATTGAATATATATAAATATATATATATATATATATATATATATATATATATATATATATATATATATATATATATATATATATATATATATATACACACATATAAATATAGTATATTACGTGTCATTGATAATTAAACATCGGGAGGATGTAATCATTCAATGTTAGGAAAATAAAACTTGTCCTCAAGTATTCTATAGAACCTAAGAATCATCAAAATGCGCTCAAAGAAAGAAGAAGTGAAGAAATTGATGATCAGAAGAATCCACGGCAGCATCACGGCTGATCGTATACCCAACCGCAGACTCCTATCCTGTACGTATGAAAATTCCTGCACGGCTAACACCACGGTCGATCGTGCTTCGACCGTGCGTGGTCTGATTCTGTTTTAAATTAAATAAAGCCCTCACTTTTACTTCATTCCAACTCACTTCAAAACACATACACTTTACACACGGCCGAGGAGATCAACCTCACGAAGAAGAACGCTCATTCTTTCAATCTCAATTCCTAATTTTGGTATAATTAATCCTTGCTTTCCTAGCATTCAATTGTGTTTGTATGATGAATTAGGGTTATGAAGAAACCCTAACTAGAATGAATCAAAACTTAAATTGATGCAAACAATCAAAATTATTCTTGAAGAACATCTTAGAACTGATTGTAGTAGTACCTATCTATGCGTTAATTTAACATTGAATAATTCTAGGGTTCATTATACATCTAGGTTAGATTTTCATAGAATCATTGTTCATATGATATAAATGACATTGTTGCAAATTGAGTGTAATAATGTTGGATGTCAAAACAGGTGTTGATCTCAAAAGTCTAGAACACATATGAACTTTGTGAAAATCTTAATCTAGTTGCAAACTCATTAACACTAATGAAGAGTGAAAATGTGAAGAATATTAACATCAAAACATCTAAGTATTGATGATAATTAAAGTTTGCAAAACTTGTTGCCTACAATTGAAATTATACACTTTGAATTAATTTGAAGTATCATCGTGTAGAAAATGACAAGAACCAGGGATGCTCAATCAAGAGGCGGTGAGGAAAGATATAATCCTCTAGCTGATTCAAGACAACGTACGTTATACAACAAGAAATGGCTCAAAGCAAGAACAATAGCAGAAGGAAGAACATAAACCTTGAAGCATTCCCAGAAATAATTGACAAGCTGTTTCAAAGGAATTAAGCGTCTTTCGTACTAATCAATGGACCTATATATCCTGAGCTAATAAGAGAATTTTATGCCAACTTCAGTTTTAACTCAGAAACTAAGATGGTAAGATTTCATCTTAACAAAAAATGGTGGGAATATCCTCTCAAAACTTTTGGTGAAATTATAGGTGTACCTGCTGAAGGAATGGAGTTCTACAGCAGAAGACACAAGCTAGAACATCTTCCTGAATTTATTCAAGCTACTTGTAACTGCGTATTTGTGCGTGCTGAGCTATATTATACTCTGGGTACTTACTACATGTTGATTACTTTTGTTTATATGTCAAAAACATGCCTTTAAGTACATAGGTTACTTAACTTGATCCCCGGAAGCCTTTTGTGACCGTTAATGTCACTTGACGTTTAAAACGAGCTTTATACTGCGTACACGTTTAACTTTGGTCATAATAGGAATATTTTGACTATGAAATACTAATTGTTATTTTATAATAACAATTACTTGGGTTTTTGGATGCTTAATTACGCTTAGTAATTTACTAGAGCACACTAGTTAGTCTTGTTGGACTTTCTACCTTGTTGAACTTTAGCCCACCCTACACTATTTAGTGGACTATTTAATTAGCCCAATTATTAATGACTAGTGACCCAATAATAAGTAAGACAAATTCCCATTTATTAGAGGGAACATGCTAGCATTTTTGTTAACCATAAACCATAATGTTGCATGGGATCCTAACATAAGCACCAACTTTAGACAACCGCTAACCAAAAAGCAAAAAGGTGTCCCCCTTGTCCCCTCCTCAAGTCCATGGCCACCACCACCCTACCACCTCCTCACCTCCTATAAATACTAAGCTATTTCCTCACAATTCACACTTGCTCTCATTCACAATTTACATACACTTGTTCTCTTATTTTCTCTCTAGTCTTTCTCACTCTAAAACTTGTAACTTTTTGATTTTCTTCTTCTTCTTCTCTTCTCATTCACGAAATCATCATCATCTTCATAAGATCATGCTTGTTAGCTTTTTGATCTTGTTATATCTTGTAGATTCAAACTTGGATTTGAATCCTTCAAGAACATGGAAGATTCAAGCTTTCTAGCTTTGAATCTTCACTTATTTTGTAGATCTAAATCTTTTTAGCTTTTAATCTCATTATTTTGTTATAAAGATCAAAACTTGTGTTTATGATCTTCATGTAACTTAAAGATCTAAGATTTATGCTTCAAGATCTTCAAGAACAACCAAGATTCAAGCTTTCTAGCTTTGAATCTTCATTTCTTTTGTTGGATCTAAGTTTTCTAACTTATGATCTCATTATTTTGTTATAAAGATCAAAACTTGTGTTTATGATCTTCATGTAACTTAAAGATCTAAGCTTTATGCTTCAAGATCTTCAAGAACACCAAAGATTCAAGCTTTCTAGCTTTGTAATCTCATAACTTGTGTGAAAAGGATCCAAGCTCTCTAGCTTAGGGTTCCATTAATTTATTTGATCAAGATTGTGTTCATACTTGTTTGATTGAAGGAAAGTTTGTAGCTTTAGTTGTAAATAGAACTTGTATTTGTGTTAAGACTAAGAATATGATGTAACCTTGGTTCATCATCCATCTAAAACTCTTAATGAGTTGTAATCTTACTTGGTCTTAACATATTGTGTGTTGATGGTTGAATCTTGGTCAAAGTGATGCTAGCACATCAAAGAGTTGTACACTTGAAGCTTACAAGCATCAAGGATGAGCACCCTGATGAGCATCAAGCACCAAGAATCCCACCGGAGCACTTGTTTACTGATTTTCAGGGTTTGATCAGACACCTGGACTTCTGGAAAGTTTATTTTCAGATAGTTCGTTTCGATTAGATGACTTTTCATTTAGGCCTCGCCTAAATCCAATATACGGTTTAGGATTTATAGCCTTCCGAAAAGTACTACGCCTTTGTAACGTTTTGCTGAAATTTCTGACCTACTCGTACTTAAACCGTCGTCACGGTCAAACGCAGACGATTTAGGTTCTGAAAATTGGTCAGCAGTTAGAGGACTCACATACGGAGCCATAGCCACTGACTACACTTCTTTTAGATTTTTATAGAGGTCGTAACAGCTGTCCAAAGTCAGCCTTTTGTTTTGATCTCTATTCTTGTTAAACATACTTAGCTTTTATGATGATGAATGATGATGATGATGACACTTAAACATAATTTATGCACTTTTAAACCTTTTGGGACAACATACTGACCTAGTGACCTTTGACTTAGGTTGACGACTTTCATGACCCGTCCTAATCCATCTGGATGAATACATTTCATTTGGTTACATCGCGAGGTACTTGACCTCTATATGATACATTTTACAAACATTACATTCGTTTTGAAAAGACAAGCTATCCTTACATTAAAAGTTGACGATATGCATACCATTTCATAATATATCCAACTATAATTGACTTAATAATAATCTTGATGAACTCAACGACTCGAATGCAACGTCTTTTGAAATATGTCATGAATGACTCCAAGTAATATCTCTAAAATGAGCAAATGCACAGCGGAAGATTTCTTTAATACCTGAGAATAAACATGCTTTAAAGTGTCAATCAAAAGGCTGGTGAGTTCATTAGTTTTTCATAATCAATCATTTTCAATAATATAATAGACCACAAGATACTCATAAATAGAAAATAATCTGTGTAGGTCTGCTCACAGCTGTAAAAATTATTCATATGAAGAACACCGGAACCTTTCAAACAACTAACCAACGGTAGCTAACGCCTAGTGCAATGATGAAATCATCTCACTGTGGTAGTTAATACAATATAATTCTTACAACGGGGGCTAATGCGTACGCAATGCAAAATCATCCCTCCGAGGGTAGCTGAAACGGGGGCTAATGCGTACGCAATGCAAAATCATCCCTCCGTTACCAACTACAAAGTCGACAATAATACAATACAGTACAATACAATACATCGGTAGCTAACGCGTAGTGCAATGACGAAATCATCTCACCGATGGTAGTTAAAATGGTAGCTAACGCGTAGTGCAATGACGAAATCATCTCACCGTTACTAACTACTAAATCGAACCTCTGAATCCAAATAATTCTATCATAGAATGTAGTTTTGATTATTTGTGTCTATTTCATCAATCATTTATAAAAGCAGTTCATGTATTTTCAGTTCAAAAAAATATATCTCAAAAGCATTTAGGAAACAGTTATAAAAACAGCGCATGTATTCTCAGTCCCAAAAATGTAAAGAGTAAAAGGGAATCAAATGAACTCACCTAATGTATTTTGTAGTAAAAATACATATAACTATATTGAACAATGTAGGGTTGGCCTCGGATTCACGAACCTATATCATTTGTATATTTATTAATATACATAATGGTAATCGAACAAATATATTTATAAGTTTATTAGTTATATCCTTTTTATATTAAATATATATTTCATATTTTCATTAAAAATATTAATTTTGTTAAAAATGATAATAGCTATAATATTTGATTTTACTAATAAGGATAATAATTATATTAATGATAATAATAATGATATTTATAATATTAGCTATAAAATATTAATTTTATTGTTAATGATATTTATGATAATGATAGTAATAATAGTAATAATAAAGATAATCATAATTCTCAATATTGATAAATTTTAATAAGTATAATAACTCTAGTCAAAATGTTACTTTTAATAAAAAGAGAGTAAAAAAAAATATGATAACTTTGATAGTTTTCATTAAAATGATACTTTTGGTAATAATAATTATAATAGTAATAATACTGATACTAATATTAACTACAATAATACTTTTATTACTAGTGATAATAGGTTTAGTAATAACAACGCTAATATCTATATTAATAATAATAATGTTAATAATACTTATC
Source organism: Rutidosis leptorrhynchoides (assembly GCF_046630445.1). Taxonomy (NCBI): domain Eukaryota; kingdom Viridiplantae; phylum Streptophyta; class Magnoliopsida; order Asterales; family Asteraceae; genus Rutidosis; species Rutidosis leptorrhynchoides. Next base: position 212,222,698 of record NC_092341.1, on the reverse strand, counting down.
CTAATAATAATAAGATGGTAAAATCATATTTGTTAGGGATGTTAATAATATTAATTATAATTTTAGTTATAATCATATTAGTAATAATGAATGATACTTAATAGTTATTTTAGCATTAATTATAATAATACTTATAATACTTGTAGTAATAATAATAATTAATAATAACAATACTAATAACCATAATAATAATAATAATAACAATAATAATCACGTTAATAATAATCATAATAATAGTTAACATTAATAAGCAATAATAATAATAAATGCATAAAGGCTACCTCAAAGAAATGATTTTCCAAAAGAAACAGCACAGCCCGGGCTCGAACCCACGACCTCTCGTTAACCGAACCAACACCGAAACCATCCAAGCAATTTTGTCTTTCTGATTTAATACCCCTTTCCTAAATATATATCCCGACTTATTATCAGTTTCTTGTTCTTCATCTTCTTCCTCAATAAAATCGACTAGAGATGCATATACACCTTCTTACAGATGATTTAAGATTTGTAATTATATAAATTAAATTCGTAATTGATTTTCAATTATCAAACAAGCCAAATATATATATATATATATATATATATATATATATATATATATATATATATATATATATATATATATATATATATATAAAGGAAAAAGCACAAGCTGTTACCGTCGCTGCTATTGAAAAGAAAAAAAAATGATTTCCATTTTGTGCTAGTTTTAGACAAAGATTATAATACAAACTTGGTTTGAAATCTTTATTAAAAACTATAGGAACCATTAAATTAACTTAAAACATAACAATCAATTCGAATTTTTACAATGAACACTAGTTTTGACTTTTGAAAATAAGAGTTTGACTCAAAAATTCAGATTCGATATTAGAAATTGGAAAACAAGATTTTGCAGAAAGATTACTTTGAAGATTCCTAACAAAACTATAATTACACATTTTAAAATTTATTTCGAAATCGCACCTTTTGATATTATGAACACGAACAGAGCTGGTATACCAGTTTCTTTTTATTTTTCTGTTTTTAAATTCTAATTTACAATTAGAGATATCATCACATATAACTAGTATTCGAATAATTGATATTAGTACAGATGATTTGGTCGACTTTGGGTTGTATTAACAACTGATTCAATTAAGCAGACAACAAGTACATGTTCTTATATCCGATAAAATAAAAAAATTAAAAGTGATGGTTATGTTAAACATATTTTGTAATTACACGTGACTTGAAATCGACAGCTATACCAACTAATTCAACCATTTACAGAATGATAGAGATTGGAAAAATAGAATTACGTATTTATATATAGTCAATATTTTGTGTTTATATTTATATTTAATCAGTATTTATAAATATATATATCCGGTATATGTATATATATATAAACACTTGTACTTCATATATGTATATGAATATATCTGTATCTGCATTACCATATATATATATATATATATATATATATATATATATATTTGTATATTAATTATATAAAGAAACAAATTAATATTAATTATATACAGATAAGTATTTAATATTAATTTTATTAATAATAATGAAACTAATAATAATAATAATAGAGGTAATGGTGATAATAATTTCAATAATATTAATAATATTTGTACATGTCAAATTTAACATATATATATATATATATATATATATATATATATATATATATATATATATATATATATTATATTAAAACATTATTATCAATAATACAAATATTAATATTATCATTTGTAATGAAAGTATTGTTAATACTATAAATATAACAAATATATTCAAACTTGTAATTAAATTTAATTAATATTATATATTATTTATTTATTATTTATACGTCTTATTACTTTATATATGATATTACTTATGCATAGTATTCCTATATATATATATATATATATATATATATATATATATATATATATATATATATATATATATATATATATATATATATATATATAACATCCTTTATTTATACATTCATTTTAATAAAACTTAATTATTCAGTTTATTATTTCACATTTTTAATTACAAATTGGTTTAAGTGTATTTTATTAATTCAACATATTATATATATATATATATATATATATATATATATATATATATATATATATATATATATATATATATATATATATATATATATATATATATATATATATATATATATTACATATAATTGTTCGTGAATCGTCGGGAACAGTCAAAGGTCGAATAAATTCATGAAAACAGTTCAAAAGTTTTGAGACTCGGCATTACAGACTTTACTTATCGTGTCGAAATCATATAAAAATAAAGTTTAAATTTGGTCAGAAATTCCCGGGGCATCACAGTACCTACCCGTTAAAGAAATTTCATCCCGAAATTTGATCGAGGTCATCATAGCTATCAATAAAAATGTTTTTATGATGAATATGAGTTGATAAATAGAGTTTTATCTTCATTGAGTAATAGAGATTCGTCTTAACTTTTGACGTTGTCTTGGTTGAATTCCGGAATTCAAGGGATTTAAAGAAAATCTTCGAAATCTAAAAGATTTGATTCTTCGGCGAAGAAGGAAATTAGGATCTCTATAATTAAATACAGTGATCTGCCTCGATTACTCTGTCTGATATTTCCATTATAAATTAAACTTTTTTCGTTCCATTATTTTCACCATTCCTATACTTTCTTTCTTAGTTCATACCTCCAAAAGATTGTGAAAATGCTTAATCCAGTTCTAATCCTTGATATTTTCCTAATTATCATTTTTGTCATCCTTCTTTTCAATCTTTCACTAGAAAAATCTATTTACTTCTACTATTACCTTGGGGTGATACTATTCTTAATTCTACCGTGTCTTTATATTGCTATTCGTATTAATATCCACGATTTGTAACCTCCGTGTTGTTATTGGGCTTTATATTTTGGAGCTCTTTGCCTTTTTATTATCCTCTCGACCTCTATTAAAGCGAGTAATGGTCCAGAATTCGTAAGTATGGAGTTTCGAATAAACTTAATGTTCTAAATAAGAAAGAACATAATAACACGATTTGATTTGTCAAATTACCAGGATCACTGAGGATAGAACTATCAAGAATATATTTTCTTGATATGTTCAAAGGTTAATTAGAATGAAAGAGTTATGTAACATGGCACATGACGACGTTATGATCTGTGAATCATCACGTCCCATTAGAAACTCAGCATGTCTTACTGTAATATAATCACGTTGATCAAGTGTCATTATATTATACTAACTCATGCTTCAGTTCCCAACGCTACTTCAAAAACATTCATAATTTACACTCGAAGATTTACAGAATATAGAAACTAAACAGTTTCCTTTATGATGTAATACAGATAATGTGAAAAGATAACTGATTTCAGATAAGTGTAGTTATGAAAATATCTTCAGAAATATCGAAGATATTTATGACGATATTTTGGAATTTCTAAGATCGAAGGTTGATGAAGAAAATCCTTTCGTAAGGAATTAGAATAAACAAGGAGCAAGATATTCGCTGAAGAGTTCCTCAGATACAGAATCATCTGAGTTCGTTAAGTACAGGTTTAGTCCTTGTAATTTGTCCACAGTCTCCTTTATTGTTTGTTCAATCCGTTTTTCAGTTCCAACTTTTCTGAGCTTTTCCAACATACTATTCTTTATCATCAAACTTCCGATGGTTAAGATCGTTTACGGTTGCCTACAGTTTCTGCTGCTTCATTCAGCTTTTTCAAAATTTGGAGTATTGATTCGTAGACTGGATGCTTTTCAGAATTTCAAAATGGAAGATCATAATCCTAAGAGATAAATGTTATATGTATACATATAACTATTGATGTAGAAACATTGCGAGATTTGAAATACTGATTGCTGATTCTCGTAATTGGTATGGCAATTATCGTTACAAGATGCGGAGAGGGTTTCGATAAATATAATGATTTATCAAAAAGTCAAAGATCAATGAAGTTGTTGGTAAGTTTACTGCAAATGCGGTGGGATATAAACGGTTCCCCGGTAACGATGACGAAGGCAACTCATATATCAAAGTTATAATAGAATTTATTCGAATGAAAAATCGAAGTTGATTTGTTGGAGCTGTGACAAAATTGGCTACTTTGAAAAGGAATTGCAAAATTATTTTTGGTAATAAATGCCGAAGGATCTGATACAGATATGTGTTAAACGTTTATTCAGGTTCCGAGTGTTTCTAGGTGTATAACTATATGCATCAATCTTTTCTTCCGTAGATGAAGTGCGATTGGTTCATCCTCTCGATTGAGGTATTTTCAAGAATCATGAAAGGTTTGATCGTAGATTGGAATTGTCAAGATACAAATAAGGTTTAAGATGAAATCAAGTGGCAAACTTGAAGAATTGTTTAGTTTCATATGTTATAATCAATATTTTAATTTATTTTAATTGTCCAATGCTGGTAGTCCACCGTTAGCAGTCCACAGTTACTAACTCAATAATTCATATATAGTTTATAATATTTGAATTAATTAATACGTATCGTGACCCGTGTACATGTCTCAGACTCAATCACAACTCAAAGTATATATATTATTGTAGAATCAACCTTAACCCTGTATAGCTAACTCCAACATTACTGCATATAGAGTGTCTATGGTTATTCCAAATAATATATATAGATGCGTCGATATGATATGTCAAAACCTTGTATACGTGTCCCGATATTTAAAGTGCCTAAAATAAATAACAGAAATTAAATGACGATAAATAAAATTGCGAGAATATAAATTGCGGTAAATAAAATATAATCAGTTAGCTAGGATTTTGTTAGCGTGGATTCTTAACAGCATTTCTCATAGTTAATTTGTTTGTTTCTAATAATTTTTATTTTGTCCAATGTTTTCTTCATTATTCCACTTGTTGGATTCTGATAGGTCAAAATCCAAATATGAAATTGAATGAAAATGGTTATTCTGTGACGAACGGATTCGTACTTCTGTGGTTGTAATTAGGATAGTAAATGACTGTTGAATCAAATTGGTAGAATGTACAGTGTAACTTATTAATGTGAAATCTAAATATTTTTAGGGTATTACCTACCCGTTAAAATATTTTCACCATTAACAGTCTGTACAAAAGAATTTTTAATTACAATCTTTACGAAAACATATATACATATATGTTTTCTTCAGATGTAATCATGGATTTAATGAGTTAATATAATATTAATCTCATTTGATTTACCGTTAGAACTAGAATACATAATCTCTAAAACATTAGATATTACATAATCACCAGGAAGAATGAAGATAATTGATATAGAACGATACGTAGAATGATGATTATACTCGAGGTACAGAATGAGATGTTGAGGCATGGATTGTTGATAGTACTAGTGCTGTTATTGATGGTACTGTTGGTGCCGGTGATGTTGCTGAAGCTGGTAAATTTTTGCACCATATTCTCCTAATTGATTACTCGAGCGCGAAGTTCATTGACTTATTCTATTATTCCGGGATGATTGTGGGTCGAAACGAGCGAATGAATAAGGTTTAGAATTTTAGATAGAATAAAATCGTGATGAGCTACCCTGGAAATGAGACTGAAAATGGTGTTTCAAATGGGTTTGTCGGTAAATGCTTCAGGTTCTTCGCCAAGAGGGGAATGTGATGGATGGAAAGGATCGCCTTCTTCGCGTCTCCATCGGTTAAGTCGTCTATGAACTCATTAGATGAATTGGGAATGGCTGATTGGTTGATTCATTCCGGTGACGGTGCTTTCGGAGCTTAGGTGAACATCCATGTCGGAATAGCTGTCGGATTCCGAAGAATTTGAACTAGTGACGAGCTCCATTTCGTACGATTGACTAAAGGATTTTCGATAAAAAATAGATTATAGGATGTAGGTTAGTACCCTGCAATACATAATTTACATATGCATATATAATACTAAAATCCCATAAGTTACGGAGGAATCTACGGAAGCTGTCAGGCAAAGGTAATAATAGCAGATACGCTAAGATATGAATTTATCTATACACTGTCTATGCAATAGAGGCAGTAAGACGTGTCTAAACTTTAAGTATGATAAGCAAATAATTTTTTTCAACACTAAATGATAAGCAAAACTTTTGACATGCAGACACGGTCGAAGTCCAGACCCTCTAATGCATCTAAACAACTATCAGTTAGACACACTAATGCAAGACCTGGTTCGCTAAGACCACCGCTCTGATACCAACTTTCATACAGTTGGGGACACCACACGTCCCACCCAGTGCCTTCCCAGCTAACCTCCTGGTGACCACTAAGAGTACCTCAGATACTGATTTTAGGGCCTGCCTCTCGGCAATTGCCAACCCTCGTAAGGGATCGCAAGGAGTAAGAGCCAATGCTTCGTCACAGGTAACACTGTAAGAACCTCCTTTACTATTAACCCGCCACACATGGACGGCGTTATACCAGCTCTGATGCCAACTTTCATGACCCGTCCTAATCCATCTGGACGAATACATTACATTTGGTTACATCGCGAGGTACTTGACCTCTATATGATACATTTTACAAACATTGCATTCGTTTTGAAAAGACAAACTTTCCTTACGTCGAAAGTTGACGATATGCATATCATTTCATAATACATCCAACTATAATTGACTTAATAATAATCTTGATGAACTCAACGACTCGAATGCAACGTCTTTTGAAATATGTCATGAATGACTCCAAGTAATATCTCTAAAATGAGCAAATGCACAGCGGAAGATTTCTTTAATACCTGAGAATAAACATGCTTTAAAGTGTCAACCAAAAGGCTGGTGAGTTCATTAATTTTTCATAATCAATCATTTTCAATAATATAATAGACCACAAGATACTCATAAATAGAAAATAATCTGTGCAGGTCTGCTCACTGCTGTAAAAATCATTCATATGAAGAACACCGAAACCTTTCAAACAACTAACCAACGGTAGCTAACGCGTAGTGCAATGACAAAATCATCTCACCGTAGTAGTTAATACAATATAATTCTTACAACGGGGGCTAATGCGTACGCAATACAAAATCATCCCTCCGAGGGTAGCTGAAACGGGGGCTAATGCGTACGCAATGCAAAATCATCCCTCCATTACCAACTACAAAGTCGACAATAATACAATACAATACAATACATCGGTAGCTAACGCGTAGTTCAATGACAAAATCATCTCACCGATGGTAGTTAAAACGGTAGCTAACGCGTAGTGCAATGACGAAATCATCTCACCGTTACTAACTACTAAACCGAACCTCTGAATCCAAATAATTCTATCATAGAATGTAGTTTTGAATATTTGTGTCTATTTCATCAATCATTTATAAAAGCAGTTCATGTATTTTCAGTTCAAAAAAATATATCTCAAAAGCATTTAGGAAACAGTTATAAAAGCAGCACATGTATTCTCAGTCCCAAAAATATAAAGAGTAAAAGGGAATCAAATGAACTCACCTAATGTATTTTGTAGTAAAAATACATATAACTATATTGAACAATGCAGGGTTGGCCTCGGATTCACGAACCTATATCATTTGTATATTTATTAATATACATAATGGTAATCGAACAAATATATTTATAAGTTTATTAGTTATATCCTTTTTATATTAAATATATATTTCATATTTTCATTAAAAATATTAATTTTGTTAAAAATGATAATAGTTATAATATTTGATTTTACTAATAAGGATAATAATTATATTAATGATACTAATAATGATATTTATAATATTAGCTGTAAACTATTAATTTTATTGTTAATGATATATATGATAATGATAGTAATAATAGTAATAATAAAGATAATCATAATTCTCAATATTGATAAATTTTAATAAGTATAATAACTCTAGTCAAAATGTTACTTTTAATAAAAAGATAGTAAAACAAAAAAATGATAACTTTGATAGTTTTCATTAAAATGATACTTTTGGTAATAATAATTATAATAGTAATAATACTGATACTAATATTAACTACAATAATACTTTTATTACTAGTGATAATAGGTTTAGTAATAACAACGCTAATATCTATATTAATAATAATAATGTTAATAATACTTATCCTAATAATAATAAGATGGTAAAATCATATTTGTTAGGGATGTTAATAATATTAATTATAATTTTAGTTATAATCATATTAGTAATAATGAATGATACTTAATAGTTATTTTAGCATTAATTATAATAATACTTATAATACTTGTAGTAATAATAATAATTAATAATAACAATACTAATAACCATAATAATAATAATAATCATAATAATAGTTAACATTAATAAGCAATAATAATAATAAATGCATAAAGGCTACCTCAAAGAAATGATTTTCCAAAAAAACAGCCCAGCCCGGGCTCGAACCCACGACCTCTCGTTAACCGAACCAACACCCAAACCATCCAAGCAATTTTGTCTTTCTGATTTAATACCCCTTTCCTAAATATATATCCCGACTTATTATCAGTTTCATGTTCTTCATCTTCTTCCTCAATAAAATCGACCAGAGATGCATATACACTTTCTTACAGATGATTTAAGATTTGTAATTATATAAATTAAATTCGTAATTGATTATCAATTATCAAACAAGCCAAAAAAAATAAATAAAACTATATGTATATAAAGGAAAAAGCACAAGCTGTTACCGTCGCTGCTATTGAAAAGAAAAAAAATGATTTCCATTTTGTGCTAGTTTATACAAAGATTATAATACAAACTTGGTTTGAAATCTTTATTAAAAACTATAGGAACCATCAAATTAACTTAAAACATAACAATCAATTCGAATTTTTACGATGAACACTAGTTTTAACTTTTGAAAATAAGAGTTTGACCCAAAAATTCAGATTCGATTCAAAAATTCAGATTCGATATTAGAAATTGGAATACAAGATTTTGCAGAAAGATTACTTTGAAGATTCCTAACGAAACTGTAATTACACATTTTAAAATTTATTTCGAAATCACACCTTTTGATATTATGAAAACGAACAGAGCTGGTATACCAGTTTCTTTTTATTTTTCTGTTTTTAAATTCTAATTTGCAATTGGAGATATCATCACACATAACTAGTATTCGAATAATTGATATTAGTACAGATGATTTGGTCGACTTTTGGTTGTATTGACAACTGATTCAATTAAGCAGACAACAAGTACAGGTTCTTGTATCAGATAAAATAAAAAAATTAAAAGTGATGGTTATGTTAAACAGATTTTGTAATTACACGTGACTTGAAATCGATAGCTATACCAACTAATTCAACCATTTACAGAATGATAGAGATTGGAAAAACAGAATTACATATTTGTATATAGTCAGTATTTTGTGTTTATATTTATATTTAATCAGTATTTATAAATATATATATATCCTATATATGTATATATATATAAACACTTGTACTTCGTATATGTATATGAATATATCTGTATCTGCATTACCATATATTACTATATATATTTTTTGTATATTAATTATATAAAGAAACAAATTAATATTAATTATATACATATAAGTATTTAATATTAATTTTATTAATAATAATGAAACTAATAATAGTAATAATAGAGGTAATGGTGATAATAATTTCAATAATATTAATAATATTTGTACATGTCAAATTTAACATATTTATATATATATATATTTTATATTAAAACATTATTATCAATAATACAAATATTAATATTATCATTTGTAATGAAAGTATTGTTACTACTATTAATATAAAAAATATATTCAAACTTGTAATTAAATTTAATTAATATTATATATTATTTATTTATTATTTATACATCTTATTACATTATATATGATATTACTTATGCATAGTATTCCTATATATGTATATATATATTAAATATATAAATATATAAATATATATATATATATATATAACATCCTTTATTTATACATTCATTTTAATAAAACTTAATTATTCTGTTTATTATTTTACATTTTTAATTACAAATTGATTTAAGTGTATTTTATTAATTCAACATATTATATACACTTATATATATATATATATATGTATATATATATTTATATATTTATATATTTAATTACACATAATTATTCGTGAATCGTCGGGAACAGTCAAAGGTCCAATAAATTCATGAAAATAGTTCAAAAGTTTTGAGACTCGGCATTACAGACTTTGCTTATCGTGTCAAAATCATATAAAAATAAAGTTTAAATTTGGTCGTAAATTCTGGGGTCATCACAACGACCGTTCGGACCGACTTACTACTTGCATACGTTTCATATCAACTTTTACTGCTTATTCACTGTCAGTTATAGCTCCCTTTTTATTTAACTATTTTTGGGACTGAGAATACATGCGCTTTTTATGTTTTACTTACTTGACACGAGTACTTAAACTTTACATATGTGTGGGTTACATAACGGCATAAACTTTCCCCTTAGCACAGTATCGTTTAACTATTGGTTTTTGAACCGGTAGACGCGAATCTTAGATATGGATCCATAGGGTTTGACATCCCCACTCAGGCTAGTCGCGCTAGCATTTAACGGGTGTTTAATACTTCGAGAACATACACACTCGCTAAGTGTCTTTTAGGGGGTATTATTATTACGTTAAGTTAGTTACCGGGTGCCCACGGTTAAGCATATACTTTTCATACTGTTTTGAATACGAAATCTCGTGGTCTACATTACTTTACTGATTACAAACTATAGCTCACCAACATTCATGTTGACTTTTAAGTGTGTATTTCTCAGGTGCTTAGACGTTGTTGCTTCCACTATTAGAATTGCTATCTTGGTGTTATAGACTTGCTGTTATGGACCTGCTATGTTAGATTTCTGCTGCATTATTTAGAGATGTCTCAATCATGGAACTTTTATATTGCATTCGTAACTTATGTTATTTTAAAACAATGGCTTTGTAATGACCTTTGGGTCACATAATTATTTTAACGCTTCTATTCATAGGAAGCACGTTATCTTTTGTAAAAAGCTATCTTTTATGAATGCAAAACTGGTTTTCAAATAGTATATAGTGTTTGACCTTGTAATAATCCTGTTGTTGATGAACCATACACGATAGTTTTGTACGGGGTGTCACATTTGGTATCAGAGCATTGGTTGTAAGGAATTAGGATGCATTAGTGAGTCTGGACCAGACCGAGTAGGGTTCACTAATAGGACTAATCTACAACTTGCTCGTTTACATGTTACTGCTTACTTATGCTACCGTATGATCTTGCTGCATGCTACTGCTTACCCTTACTGCTATGTGAACTTACTGTATACTGCTACCTATTCTTGTTATAGCATGCTACTACCTGCTTTTGATTGCATGTTACTTCTGTATAGTACTGTCGTTATTGCCATGCTATGTACTGTTGTAGACGATCTAGGTTGCTGTAGTGCCTGATTACGTGCTTGCTATATGTCTTACTGACATGGAAAAAGTCATTTTTCCTTGTTCAGATGTCGGACATGCCGCCCATGAACTTTGACTTTGAGAGTGACTCAGATATGCCTGCTACCTTGCCTACTATTGTTGCTGATTCACTGCTACCCTCCGGCGACTTCGGCGATTCTTCATCCAGAGATAGCAGATACGCGCTTGACCTGATGGATGTCTCGGACGGAGACGAGGATCCAGAGGAGATTCCAGCTCCACCCAGCCCTATACTGAAGCGACCCGTCCTAATCCATAAGGACGAATACAATAACATATGATTACATCACGAGGTAATTGACCACTATATGATACATTTTACAAACATTGCATTCATTTTTAAAAGACAAACTTTCATTTCATTGAAAGTTGACGGCATGCATACCATTTCATAATATATCCAACTATAATTGATTTAATAATAATCTTGATGAACTCAATGACTCGAATGCAACGTCTTTTGAAATATGTCATGAATGATTCCAAGTAATATCTCTAAAATGAGCATATGCACAGCGGAAGATTTCTTTCACACCTGAGAATAAACATGCTTTAAAGTTTCAACTAAAAGGTTGGTGAGTTCATTAGTTTATCATAAACAATCATTTTCAATAATATAATAGACCACAACATACTCATAAATATATGTCCCATGCATAGAGACAAAAATCATTCATATGGATTGAACACCTGGTAACTGACCTTAACAAGATGCATATATAATATCCCCATCATTCCGGGACTCCCTTCGGACATGATAAATTCGAAGTACTAAAGCATCCGGTACTTTGGATGGGGCTTGTTGGGCCCAATAGATCTATCTTTAGGATTCGCGTCAATTAGGGTGTCTGTTCCCTAATTCTTAGATTACCAGACTAAAAAGGGGCATATTCGGTTTAATAATCCAACCATAGAATGTAGTTTTAAGTACTTGTGTCTATTTCGTAAAACAGTTATAAAAGCAGCGCATGTATTCTTAGTCTCAAAAATATATATTGCAAAAGCATTTAAAAAGGGAGCAAATGAAACTCACAATACTGTATTTTGTAGTAAAAATACATATGACGGCACTGAACAAGTGCAGGGTTGGCCTCGGATTCACGAACCTATATCATTTATATATAATAACATACATAATTGTAATCGTACAAATTTATATATATATATATATATATATATATATATATATATATATATATATATATATATATATATATATATATATATATATATATATATATATAAATTTATTAGTTATATCATTTTTATATTAATAACCTATATGTTTCATATATTCTTTTTATATATTTAAAATAAAAATAAAAATATATTACTTTTGTTATGTTATGTGCATTAAATATATTTTTGTATATATATATATATATATATATATATATATATATATATATATATATATATATATATATATCGTTTGTTTTGTTAAAATTATAATAGTATTAAAATAATATTAGTAATGATAAAAATAATAATAATGATAATAGAGTTAGAATTGGTACTTGTAACATTAATGATAAAAATGATAACTTAAATAAAACTGATAATTTTAATAAAAAAAATAATTTTAATAATAATGAATACTAATAATAATAACTATAAAAATAATGATTTTTCTAATAATAATAATGATACTAATATTTATATTTTTAATATTTGTAGTAATATAATAATAATAATAATATTTACTAATAACATTAATAATAATAATAATAATAAGTAATAATAATAATAATAAGGAAAAAAGTAAACTACCTCAAAGAAGTAGTCCTAAAAAAATGTCCAACTCCGGGTTTGAACCCGCGACGTTCCGCTAACCCAATAACACCACAAACCCTCCAAGCTAACCAATTTTCCTAATTAATATGATACGTATATTTATATAACCCATTTTCTTCCTGTTTCCCTTTCTTCTTCTTTTTCTAAAAAAAATGCCACAAGCGGGGCTCGAACCTGCGACCTCTCGGTTACACTCCCAAACACCCTGAACCATTATGCTGATCATTCATTTCTATTTTATTTAATACCCAAAATCGTTTTATCTTAATTCTCTTGCTGCTACATCTTTTTTCTTCATAGAATTAATCGGCTAAAGTAACAACCGCCATTTTCTTTTCATCGTCATTCATCATAATGACCACGATCATCATCATGTCATCTCCTTAACATCATCATTTAACATTTCATGAATCATCTTTATGATCATGACTATTATCTTAACCGTAACATCATCATATCCTTTATCATCTACATCATCATTTCATCATATATCATTGTCATCCTCTATATCCTAGTCATCATTATCATCAATAAACCTATCTTAATCTAATCATTTTATTTATATCATACACTTGTCCTAGCCTTACCAATCCTGATAATCACACAGGCTTATATCCACAGCCCATCTATGAGCATCAATAGTAGGCGATTTTAGTTTTTAAAGGAGTCCATGATTTATTTAGGCCCAACAGTGAGTATCATTCTTGATGGATTTATAAGCCCATAAAAATATATGTATTCTTCTTTGTTTCCTGCCTTTACAGCGATATAGCAGCCAATGATGTGGTTCATCATTATTTTATTCATCATGTAACATCAACCAAGAAAAATTAACGCGTATGTCTAATTATGGGGCCACTTACTTTAGTTACTTTCACCTTTAATGTATTAATAATCTTTCTTGTAATCCCACTAGTGAATATAATGGCAAGTGGGTATTTCTCCCACTAGTGAATATAATGCCAAGTGGGTATTTCTTTTTGTTAAAAGTCGACCAAAACAAAAAAAATAGCAGTCTGTGTTGGTTCCACAAACAAAGAGAGAAAAGTGAAGGAAATGTAGTTCATGATGAGAATTAGGAGAGAGAGAGAGAGAGAGAAGGAGTTATGGTTATCGGAGGTGGCTGCAAGTCGCGATGGTGATGGACTATGGTGGTGATTGAAATTGTGGGTTTCATGTGGTGATGCAAAGTGGGTTTGGTTTGGTGATTGAATAGAAACGTGTAGGGTTTTGTTTTAGAGATGATGAAGTGTTGGTGGTTCTCAATATAGTTGTAGAGAAACAAGAGTGATGATAGAGTGGTGGTTGACTTTCGAATAGAAACCAAGAAGTAGCAGCAATTTTAAACAGACGGAGGTTCGTTGGTGATGATTGTTTATCGCAGGTGGGTTTCTCGATCAAGAATAAGAGAGAGAGAGAGAGAGAGAGAGAGAGAATATGTTGGTTGTTTTGGATGGTTTTACAGTTGCAATAAAAGGTAATAGCAACAATATAAAACGGTGGTTCAAGGTGATTTCAATTCGTACAGTAAACATCGAGCATTATGCTTGGTTTTGTTGTGGTTCCCAAATAGAACAGAAACACAAGTTGAACTAGTTTGTAGGTGGTTTAGTGATGGAGGTTGGCGACGGGTTCAACAAAAAACAGTCCTATTCTCGTGCAGTTTAGTAGTTGTAGTGATGGTGGTTGTAGCCGATGGTGTTTTGTGATGTGGTGGTTCTCGAAAGGTTGTAACAGTAAGAAAGAAGAAACAAGATGTTCTTGGTTTGGGTTGGTATTGATAAAAATATGATGATAATGATTAGAGTAATATGTATGTAAATATATATACATCGGTTATATATACATGTGTGGGGTTGTGTTGGCCAACAAAAAAAAAAAAAGAAGTGGAAACATAGTACCACTTGCAATTCGGTCAGCATGCATGTATTGATATCTAGATATAGGATTGAAAAACAAACACAGTAACCCTCAATTCATAACATGGTGCACATTCAGTTCACGGACATACATAGATATAATATCTTTAAATATCAAATTCATTCTCATATAAAAAGGAATGTGAAACGGAAATTAACTATTTTAAATAGTTAAGCCATCACATATTTGGCAGTATCATCGACATAAATTTCTAAATTACGAATATTATATTGTTTTCCGTTGTAAATCAGTGGCGGATAAAAGTGTTCAGAAAAATTTCATATTTTTAATTTAACTATATTTATTTATTTATTTTGGTCATTATGGTATAAAATTCAATCATTAACTGTTAAATAAAAATTACATTAATTATTCACTCCCAACCCCAAGTAAAATATAAAAAGTTTTAAAATTTGACAAACAACTTCTAAATATATTATTAATAAGCCTAAAATTTATAAAACTCATTTTCGGATCACCGTTTATTTTAAAATCATACAAGTTTAAATTTAACTTGCTTATACGACCATCTAATGATGAACGAGTGCTACTATCGTTTACTAAATGAGTTCAAAATTAATATATATATATTCAATACACTTTATATACATATATATATATATATATATATATATATATATATATATATATATATATATATATATATATATATATATATATATGTATGTATATATATATATATATGTATATATATATGTATGTATATATATATATATATATATATACATATATAGATTTATTTTAAATAATAAATTTTATTATATCTTATATTATTTTATTTTTACAAATATTAATTCTAATAACTACATAATATAATATTTCAAATTATATTAAAATATACATATATTCATTTTTAAATATATATGTATCTATATACAAATAGTTATTCGTGAATCGTCGGAACTAGTCTCAGGGTAAATGATTATATTAAAACAGTTCAAAAGTTTTGAGACTCAGTTTATCAGACTTTGCTTATCGTGCCAATATCATAATAGGATTAAGTTTGAATTTGGTTGGAAATTTCTGGGTCATCACAGTACCTACCTGTTAAAGAAATTTCGTCCCGAAATTTGAGTAAGGTCGTCATGGCTAACAATAAAAATTGTTTTCCTGACGAATATGAGTTGATAAATATAGTTGTACCATTATTGACTAATATAGATAAAACAATTCGATTATGTGAAGCGTACGATTGAAGCTATCACAAAAGATTGAGATAGAGATTTAACTTTTGACGTAGTCGCGGTGGATTTCTGGAATTCAAGGAATTTAAAAGAAAATCTTTGTAATCTATATAAGATTTGATTCTTCGGGGATTAAGGGAATTAGGATCCTCTTTGATTAAAAGCGATGATTTGTTTCGATTGCTCTGTCGAATATTTCACTATAAGTCTACTCCTTTCGTTTCCTTTATATTTTGGAGTTCCACACTTTTATTTTCTCTTTCCGACTTTAAGTCAAGCGAATAATGGTCCAGAAGTCGTAGGTATGAAGTTTTGAATGAATATGACTAATGTTCTAAGAGAGAGATTGTAACAGCACGATCTTGATTAGTTACATTACCAGAATTCAAGAGAAAAGATAGGACTATCAAGAAAATATGTTCTTGATATGTTTATAGATTAGATAGAATGTACGAGTCGTGTAACATGGCACATGATGACGTTATGATCTGTGAATCATCACGTTCCATTAGAAACTCAGCATGACTTACTATAATATAATCACGTTGATCAAGTGTCATTATATTATACTAACTCATGCATCAATTTCCAACACTACTTCAAAATTCATTCATATTTTATACTTAGATTTTACAGAAATTTCCAATATAATGTATTACAGCTAGCACGAAGAGGTATATAACTTCGGACGAGAATATTTATGAAAATTTCTTCAGAAGTATCGAAGATATTTATGATGATATTTTGGAATTTCTAAGTTCGAAAGTTGATAAGAAAAAAATTTCCGCAAGATTTTATCATGACTTTGGAACTGGATATTCTCTAAAGATTTCATCGGATCCAGAATTACCTGGATTCTTTGAATATAGGGTTTGGTCCTTGTATTTGTCCTTGGTCTCCTTCATGGTTAGCTCAATCTATTTTTCAGTACCAAATTTTCTATCGAGCGTTCCCAACATTCCATTCTTTATTATCAACCTTTTGGCCGTTTAGACCATCTACGATTTTGCTATTTCCTCTGCATTTAATGCTACCATATCTGAAACATCGTTTATTAATTCGAGGTGGTTTCAAGAGAATTGTGTTTTTAGATGATTAACCGCTGATGGTAATATGGTGGAATATAAAAGGTTCTCTGGTAACTATGATGAAGAGTAAACTTATATATCAAGGTTATAATAAGACTTTTTCAAATGAAAGGTCGATGTTGGTTTGATGGAGCTGTGACAAAATTGGATAATTTGAAAAGGAATTGCAAAGTTGTTTCCGGTAATAACAATGCTAGAGGAATTAGCACAGCTACGCGTTAAACGTTTACT
>NC_092341.1:212140000-212200000 GCF_046630445.1 Rutidosis leptorrhynchoides | reverse complement strand
GAGAATATGTTGGTGGTTTTGGACGGTTTTACAGTTGCAATAAAAGGTAATAGCAACAATATAAAACGGTGGTTCATGGTGATTTCAATTCGTACAGTAAACATCGAGCAGTATGCTTGGTTTTGTTGTGGTTCCGAAATAGAACAGAAACACAAGTTGAACTAGTTTGTAGGTGGTTTAGTGATGGAGGTTGGGGTTCAATAGAAAACAGTCCTATTCTTGTGCAGTTTAGTAGTTGTAGTGATGGTGGTTGTAGCCGATGGTGTTTTGTGATGAGGTGGTTCTCAAAAGGTTGTAACAGTGAGAAAGAAGAAACAAGAGGTTCTTGGTTTGGGTTGGTATTGATAAAAATATGATGATAATGATTAGAGTAATATGTATGTAAATATATATACGTCGGTTATGTATACATGTGTGGGGTTGTGTTGGCCAACAAAAAAAAAACAACAAGAAGTGGAAACATAGTACCACTTGCAATTCTGTTAGCATGCATGTATTGATATCTAGATATAGGATTGAAAAACAAACACAGTAACCCTCAATTCATAACATGGTGCACATTCAGTTCACGGACATACATAGATATAATATCTTTAAATATCAAATTCATTCTCATATAAAAAGGAATGTGAAACGGAAAGTAACTATTTTAAATAGTTAAGCCATCACATATTTGGCAGTATCAACGACATAAATTTCTAAATTACGAATATTATATTTGGCTCCGTTGTAAATCAGTGGCTGATAAAAGTGCTCAGAAAAATTTCATATTTTTAATTTATCTATATTTATTTATTTTGGTCATTATGGTATAAAATTCAATCATTAACTGTTAAATAAAAATTACATTAATTATTCACTCCCAACCCCAAGTAAAATATAAAAAGTTTTAAAATTTGACAAACAACTTCTAAATATATTATTAATAAGCCTAAAATTTATAAAACTCATTTTCGGATCACCGTTTATTTTAAAATCATATAAGTTTAAATTTAACTTGCTTATACGACCATCTAATGATGAACGAGTGCTACTATCGTTTACTAAATGAGTTCAAAATTAATATATATATATTCAATACACTTTATATACATATATATACACATATATAGATTTATTTTAAATAATAAATTTTATTATATCTTATCTTATTTTATTTTTACAAATATTAATTCTAATAGCTACATAATATAATATTTCAAATTATATTAAAATATACATATATACATTTTTAAATATATATGTATCTATATACAAATAGTTATTCGTGAATCGTCGGAACTAGTCTAAGGGTAAATGATTATATTAAAACAGTTCAAAAGTTTTGAGCCTCAGTTTATCAGACTTTGCTTATCGTGCCAATATCATAATAGGATTAAGTTTGAATTTGGTTGGAAATTTCCGGGTCATCACATAGACTCTCAGAGCCACTGCATCATCCCGATGGTACTGTGATTCATGGGGGAAATGGAGATGGTCCTTTCCGTAATGAGCATGGACATTAGGCTAGACGCACCACTGATGGACGTGTTGTACCAATTCCACCAGGAAGATATTGACTTTTGACCACCGGTCAGACGCTTTCTCCCGCCCGCGATGATCCTGCATTTCCTTCCGACGATTCAGATGGATCATCATCCGATGACTCCAGCGAGGAGGATCCCTAGGAGGATTCTGAGGAGGACCCCGAGGAGGAGCCCGTGCAGCCACCCTCTACCCCGCCGAAGAAGCCGTACCGTTTCGATGGTACTATTATTCCAGGGATTAACGGAGGTAGACCGTTCGTGGACGCACATGGACAGTTGGTCAAGTTTACAGCCCGTAAGCGGGTCGTACCGTATCCTGTCGATCCATTTGTGCGTAAGACCGCCCGCACTGTGCCATCTACATCTGCACCACCTGCCCCACCAGCATCTCTCGTTGTCGAGGAACTGACGAGGGAAGTGCATTCCCTTCGTGCTCGGGTAACTGAGCTCGAGGATCAGATGTTCCACCTGATGGACATCAATTACCCACCTTCGCCCTAGGACTATTGTATTAGATTTCCTTATGTATTCCGTTTGCAGTTTCATGTTTTTCATTAATGTAATGTACGAACCTCATGACATTGTACGTAACTTTCTTATTATGAATGGAATTACTGTTGCTTAATTGTTGTACGGCGTTTACTTTAAGTTATCACATTTGGCTTTTGTGCTATCTGCTGCTGTTTGCCATGCCTAGTTATCGTGTATTGTGTTGTTTCCGTACTGTTTACCTTGTGCTATGACGTTACCGATTATTAGATTTTGACTTAAGTCGAAATTTTCTTTGGAAGATCGATGGCTAACAGAAGAGGTCCGCGAGAAATCCTCACCACAGCTCAGATCGAGGAGATGATTGCTACTCGAGTAGCTGCGACTATAGCGAATGCCAACCCTGCTCCAGCTCCACCGGCTAACCCGAACTTCCAGAATGGGTGTACTTTCAAGGAGTTCCAGAGCTGCAAGCCCCACAATTTCAGTGGTACTGAAGGACCAGTTGGGCTGATGAGATGGTTTGAGAAGTTGGAATCTGTGTTCCGTGTGAGTAACTGTTCCGAAGAGAATAAGACTAAGTTCGCATCCTGCACCTTGTCGGATGGCTCTTTGAGTTGGTGGAACATGTTCGCCCAGGCGCAAGGAATTGATGAAGCTTACCTACACAATGGGAGGAGTTTAAGAAAGCTATGATCGAGGAGTGCTGCCTGATATGGCTGAAACGGACGGTTTTATATTCGCGCGGTGCCATCAGGACGCGGCTCCCCAGGATCAGCCACTCGTGGGAGGAAGGTACTGTTTTAAATTTATATTTAGCGGGGCCTAAATCTTACTACTCCTTATAAGTAAGGGAAGTATGACCTAGAGTCGTATTTTTGAGATATCAGTAGAATCGAACCTCTATTTAAGCCTAAGATAGTTAGGGAGTAGTGAGTATTTATTTTTGGGATTTTTTTATTTATAAGACAGATAAAGTAAGTGCGGTAAAATTCGTAATTCAGATAAGGTTAAAGTGAGTGCATACTATGACTTCATCAGTTATTCTGCCGAGATTATGGAATGCTGGCTCACGAATAGGCAGAGGCCCTGTATTCATTACACTGGTCCTAAACGCCCCTGTCATAAGACATGTTACTGGGTACTGCATTAGGCTTGAAGATTCTGAATAGACAGCAACGTCCCTTACCCCCGACGCCCGTGCAGTCTGACTACAGGCATACACGTTCAGACGGCTCATCCAATTGAGCGACTCGATTAGGTGACGTATTAACATTCCAAAATGGTCTAAACTTTCTTAAGCATAATAGAATACATAGTTTACCATATCCGAGAGAAGTGATGCGTTTCAATGCTTTCGTTAATGATTGGTAAAAGATAGTTAGGCCCTTAAAAAGAGTTCAACCATAAAGAACACCATGGCCAAGTCAAGTGGACTTCCATGAACAAGTTCGGTTATCGTAACGGTCTAATCCTTTATATGTCTAAACAAACAGTTCCTTAATTAACTAAGAATCCCTTAAGCGGGGTGCAATGCTTGAGACCGCGTTATGGTGCAGTGTACTGGTCAACACTAACCGGGTTCCATGGCCTTACTTAGCAGAGGTACAGCTTACAACAACCGCTGTGCTTCAGCGTGCACGTACGAAGTTTATATGTTTGGTGACTACACTAGCATGGTCTAGGACAGAAAATGTACTAAGGGTCTAGTCAGATGTTTCACTACAAAAGAGTCATCAGTCGGAATCCAAAGCTTGATAGACTTACTACAACCAGTGTGCCTCGGTCGATCTTACGTTGTATCCGATAGACTTCTCTTACCAAGGGGTGACACAGATAGTGTACTCTGAATCGGGGTTCGTGACTTCCCAATAACAGAGCCTATAACTACGTTCTATTAGTTGGAAAAGTGATTGAGTTTAAATCATAATCGGAAAGCATTTCGATAGCATACACAAACCATAATATGATTTCAGCATTATAACTACTTACATCATAGCAAACACTAAAGATAACTACCAGCTAATCATGGCAACAATATCATAAAACATTATATAAGATAAAGGATAGAAGTACCAGTAGATTAAACGAGTTCCGAATACAAAAGTGACAACTTCAAGACTCCAGACCGCTCCTAATACAATCTTCAGCGTTCTTCTCCGGGTACTACGTTTCCTGCACGGAGTCGAAGGCCTTGAGAGTATGAATAATATTGTACAAGAGAGAGAAAGAAGTGAATTGAAGTGTGTGTTGGAATGAATGATAAAGGCCCTTTAAATAGACTAGGATTTTGCCAAAATACGGCTGGCAGGCCGTATGGCAGGCCGTATTTGGCAGCCCGTTTGACTGGCAGCCCGTTTCTTGGGGGCGTTTGCTGGGTCGTTTGGCAGGCCGTACTCCATACTAGCTGTGACAACCCGGAAATTTCCAACCAAAATTAAACTTTATCTTTATATTATTCTGACACGATAAGCAAAGTATGTTAAGTTAAATCTCAAGAATTTTAAACTGTGTTCATACATTCATTATAACCTCGACCAAATTTCGACGATTCATGAACCGTTATATATAAATAGATATGTATATATATGTATATATATATATATATATATATATATATATATATATATATATATATATATATATATATATATATATATATATATATATATATATATATTATAACTTGAGAATATTAATAAAGTATTAAACGTATAATACTTTAAACGAACGTATTTGTTTCAATATGTTTATCGATGGAATTAGAAGATAATATCAAATGATTGAATTATCAGATACATTGTAATATGATTACGGGTCTATGTTATGAGGTCCACTGTGATTTAAGAAATCTATTCTTTTTGATAATATTTGGAAAATGGTAAAGTGATTTATAAGTAAGAACAAATGTGTCAATTAACGGGAACTAGACAAGGGTTAGTGGAGTTTCCTGTTCAATTTCCTATATAGGTGTTAACTAGTTAACTTTCATATTATTTAGGGTGAAAGTGAAATTTGGGAATATAGATAACTTAGGAAATAGATATCGAAAAGTTAAGTAACTCGACATTTTTCATTAAGATGATTTCATACATTTATTTAACCTTTGGACTTTATCCCATGCTTCACCAACAGACTGTAATTTAAAGACTTGAAACCTATTATGAATATATATGATTCTACTTTTCTAAAACATTTTATGATATAACGATTTTCATTATTTTAACCTTTAAACAAAATAATTCTTAAATATAATTAGTTTTGGAAAACAAAATTTTCATATTTACTTGATTTATTTCAAACGTACAAAAACGTTTTCAGTTTAAAAAGAACTTTATTATTAAAATGTATATAACTTTTATAAATATCTAGAACCACTTTTGACAACTCATTACTTAACTAGTATGATAAAGATAATGATATTTATATTTTATTTTATTAAATATATATAACGATTTAAATTAATATTATATATATTTATACGCGTATTATACGTACATAGTTTTATACTTTTACTATACTTAAACTTTACCTTTACTTTATTTTTACTTTACTTTAACTTTAATAATTCACTTTAATAATTCATACTTTAATAATTCACTTTAATAATTCATACTTTAATAATTCACTTTAATAATTCATACTTTAATAATTTCCTTTAATAATACATACTTTAATAATTCACTTTAATAATTCAAAAATCTATTATAAATAGAATTCAATAGGTTTCATTATTTATAGAAACTTGAAAATATTTTCTCTAAACTCTCTCAATCGATTTACATATATATTTACTCCGTATTATTTCAAGATATTATTTTTATACATAAAATATTACAACGGGGTGCTGTCCGAGTGATTTAAAAATTGTTTTTCGAGCGGGATAGAGCTAAGGAAATTATGGGTTATAGCTATGGAGGTTATGGGTATGGTTCGGGAGTATTGCTCGTAAGTCAAACTAGTGTTTATTATCTCCATTGCGTCTACCTACTTTTCCTGCAATATTGAATCTCAATATTGATACGTGAGTACTCATAATTTAATTTTTATATATTAATAGTGTATCCCTGACTAGTGCTCGAGAATATAGGATTATGCATGCTTGTACTTTTGATATTGCCATTATATAGGATATGTTGAATCCTGAATTAGTTACGTATGCGGTTGAGATAAAGTATAAGATATGCATGTCGTTGGAAAGCTAGCGAAAAATTAGGAACTTTTCATTTAGATATCGAATGGTTTCGATGAACGGATTTGAAGTTATAGTCAATTGAATTTTTGTGTTATTATTAAAAATGATTATTATTATCGTCGTTATTATCGTCATTCTAGTTTTATATTATTATTATTATTATTATTATTATTATTATTATTATTATTATTATTATTATTATTATTATTATTATTATTATTATTATTATTATTATCATTATCAATAAAAGGAATTATCATTAAAAATTGTTATTTTTATTATTATTATCGTTAAAGTTATAATTAGTATTATTATTATTATTATCTAATTATTATTATTATTATTATTATTATTATTATTATTATTATTATTATTATTATTATTATTATTATTATTATTATTATTATTATTATTATTATCATCATCATCATCATCTTTATTAATATATATATATATATATATATATATATATATATATATATCATTATTTCAAAATGGTTATTTTTATTGTTATTATTATTATTATTATCATTAAAATAGTTATTAGTATTATCGTTAATAATATCATAGTAATTATCATTATTAGTATTATTGTAATTAAAACTAATATTAGTAACACCTAATTATTTTGATTACTATTATTATCATTATTATGAACACGATATAAAAGACGATTAAAAGCTATTAAACGAAATGATTAGGAAATAATGAGTATGAGTATCATGATGAAATTAAAATATTATAAGATATTGATTTAGATAAAATTATCGTTCTTATTATTTTTATCATTACTATTATTATTAAAAGTATCGTTAGTATTAAAAACTATTATTTTAACAAAAATTATCATTTTAATAGAAATGTCATTGTTATTATAAAATATCATTATTATTATCATTTTAAATAGAATTATTATTTTAAAGTTAATATTAAAAAGTATCGTAAATATTAAAGTTATCATAATTAGAATTATCATTTTATCATAATGTCATTTTTAGTAATTATAAATATTGATATTAATAGAATAATAATAATTATTATTACAAAATAATATAACTTTTACTAACTATTATTATAGATATTATTTTATCAAATAAATATGTGATACAAACATATTTTACTACGTGTAATAAAATTACTTTAATAATACCTATCATATTATCTTT
Organism: Rutidosis leptorrhynchoides; assembly: GCF_046630445.1. Classification (NCBI taxonomy): domain Eukaryota; kingdom Viridiplantae; phylum Streptophyta; class Magnoliopsida; order Asterales; family Asteraceae; genus Rutidosis; species Rutidosis leptorrhynchoides. The sequence continues at coordinate 212,192,624 of NC_092341.1, read as the reverse complement.
ATGATATTAAATGAACTCTATAAATTTTATTACTTAATATATATAAAAGTATATTTTATTATATAAATTTTAATATAAAATTTTATTTATTAATAAATGAATTATATTATTTACTCTAATAAATCTTTTAAAAATATTTAAAAATATAAAATGATGATATTTAAAATATATATTAATCATGTATAGATTTTGGAAATTATTTTGAGTCAAATTAACTTTTGTTGACCTTTACATATTATTCTCGAGCATTAGGATTGTGATACACTATGACTTGACCTAGTTTGTTAGACAAATATTGACCAACACATAAATATATATAATTAATTTAGGTTCATGAATCTGAGGCCAACCTTGCACTTGTTCAATGACGTTATATGTATTTTTACTACGAAATACAGTATGGAGAGTTTCATTTGCCTTTTTACCCTTTATATTTTTGGGCTGAGAATACATGCGCAATTTTTATAAATGTTTTACGAAATAGACACAAGTAATTAAAACTACATTATATGGGTGAATGATCGAAGCCGAATATGCCCCTTTTGCTTGGTAACCTAAGAATTAGTAAACCGATCTAATAATTGACGCAAATCCTAAAGATAGATCTATTGGGCCTAACGAACCCCATCTAAAGTACCGGATGCTTTAGTACTTCGATGTTGTTTTTATCATGTCCGAAGGATTTCCGGGAATGATAGGGGATATTCTTATATGCATCTTGTTAATGTCGGTTACCAGGTGTTCACCATATGAATGATTATTTTTGTCTCTATGCATGGGACGTATATTTATGAGAAATGGAAATGAAATTCTTGTGGTCTATTAAAATGATGGAAATGAATGATTATGATAAACTAATGAACTCACCAACCTTTTGGTTGACACTTTAAAGCATGTTTATTCTCAGGTATTAAAGAAATCTTCCGCTGTGTATTAGCTCATTTTAAAGATATTACTTGGAATCATTCATGGCATATTTCAAAAGACGTTGCATTCAAGTCGTTGAGTTCAGTAAAGATTATGATTAAGTAAATGACAGATTAGATCATTTATAGATGGATATTACGAAATGATATGCATGCCTGTCAACTTTCGATGTAATGAAAGATTGTCTTTTAAAACGAATGCAATGTTTGTAAAATGTATCATATAGAGGTCAAATACCTCACGATGTAATCATATGTTATTGTATTCGTTCTTATGGATTAGGACGGGTCATTTCATGTGGTATCAGAGCGGTGGTCTTAGCTAACCAGGTCTGCATTAGTGTGTCTAACTGATAAGTCGTTAGGATGCATTAGTGAGTATGGACTTCGACCGTGTCTGCATGTCAAATGCTTTGCTTATCATTTCTAGTCGAAAATCATCTGCTTATCATCCTTAAGAAATTACCTGCTTATCATGATTAGTCTGGACACGTCTTGCTACATTAATTGCATGAGTAGTGTATAGACAAAATTCATATCTTAGCGTATCTGCTAAATCATATCTTATAGTATCTGTTACTTTAAACTTTGCCTGATATATTCCGTAAATTCCTCTGTAATCTACGAAATCTTTTGATCTATATATATAGATATCCTATGTAAATAGAATACCACCCGATAAGCCAGAAAATCATTTTTTATATCGAAAAATCCTATATTCAATCGTACGAAATGGAATTCATCATTAATTCAAGTTCCTCGGATTCTGAAATGGAATTCCACTCAAGCTCCGAAAGCAGTGTGACCGAAATGGATCAATCAATCAGCCATCATCTATTCTGGATAAATTGGGGATGGGTTCGTAGCCTCCTCAATCATTAGAGACAAGAAGAAGGTGATCCCTTCCATCCACCCCATTGCCCTCTTGATGAAGAACCTGAAGCACTTATCGACGAACCAATCCGAAACACCATTTTCTCTCTCATTTTCAGAGTATCTCGTCATGATTATATACTACATCAAATTCTAGATTTTATTTATCCGCTCGTCCGAACCGACAATCACCCCGGTGTAATAGAAGAAGTCAACGAGCTTCGCGCCCGGGTAGTGGCTTTGGAGAATATGGTGCAAAGATTACAAACACCAGCAGCAGCACCAGCAGCATAACCAGTACCACCATCATTAACGCCAACAGTACCATTACCACCTCCAACCACAACCGCGTCGTAAACCTCAACTTCACAATCTGTCCCACGAGCATCAACGTCATACGCACCATAGATACCAAGGAGTACCAACAACAATAACTGACGAAGTATTAATTCATAACTTCATTGGAGAAACATTTCGCGGCGATTATGTAATCTCTAAAGTCTTAGAGATTATCTAATCTAGCCCTAATCATAAATCAGTTAAGCGAACCAAAATGATAGAAGGAAGAGTAGAAACCCTGACAAAAATGGTGTGTGGTTAACAAGCTAAACTTGTTTTACCAACAGCATCAACAGTACCGTCAGCGTCACCAGCATCGTCAGTGCAGTCAGCATCAGAATCAGCAACACCTATAACATCACAAACTCCGTCAGTTCAAGAATCACTGTGGACATCATTACGAATAAATAACGTGTATATTTTATCAATGAGTTATGAAGAATTAACTCATTTCCTCTGAAGAAATTATATGTATATTTTATATATTATATATATATATATATATATATATATATATATATATATATATATATATATATATATATATATATATTTTGAAATAAAAATAAATCTTTCCTTGCTAAGCTATTGTGTGTGAATCTTAACTACTCGGTTAATTCATATTACAAATATGCAATAATGTACGTCCTTCGCCGCAACTTAACCATCGTTAACTACAATCTCTGTCTCAATTCAACAAATTCTAATTCATTATAAATCAAGTATATATTTGATTTTACACTTTCATCATCGATGTACCCGAAACTTTTTAGATAACATCATTCGTACTTTGCGAAGTTCACAAGAATTTAACGAAAACCAACATCACGCCTCAACAAATAACGAAGTATTGATTCATAATTTCAATATTATTGAAGAAATACTTATGTAATCTCTAAATCCTTTAAGGGATTATTCAATTCTAGTTCCAACCGTATATCGAATGAGTTTAATTTAGTATTAACTCATTAAAATCTATGTTACATCTGAAGAGCATATAAACATATATATTTTCATAAAGACTGTAATAAAAAAAAAATCTTTTGTACAAAATATTAATTGTGGAATTTTTTTTTAACGGGTAGGTAATACCCGATAGATATATAAATTCACAATTAATATGTTACATTCTTCGAATCTGATTAAGCAAATTATCAACTATACTTCCTACTTTCACAATAATATACATTCTTTCATAAAAATCAAAACAACCATACTCATTCAAACTCAATTACATATTCTGATTTTGAAACCTCAGAATTCAATTCGAGCTATAACCGGTACCATCACTTTCAGATTCCTACATCTTTCAGAGCTATACTTTGACTTCAAAACTGTGTTAGAACATCAAATGTATATTAGCGATTACAATCTGTGTTCAAACCCTTCGAAAAATTTCTGAAGACATTTCAAATAATGAGCAATCGAGATGATGATCCAACCACATATTACTCACAGTTATGTACTTAAAAAGCTCTCGAAACCAAAGTCATAATTCAACACATATCTGTGTCAGAGCCTTTGGCATTTATTAGCAAAAATAACTTTACAATTTCTTTTCAAAGTAGCAAATTCTATCATAGCTCCAGCAAGACAACTTCGATTTTTCATTCAGAGTAGCCTTATCATAATCTTGATATATATGATTACCCTTTTGTTACCAGAGAACCTTTCATGTTCCACCACATTATAAATAAACTTGTGCACAACTTCACTGATCTTTGACCTTCCGAAGAATCATTATATTTACCAAAACCCCATCATTTAATCATTCGCATCTTGTAACGAGAATTGCCATACGAATCATCAGGAATTAGCAATCAGTATTTTGAAATCCCGCAGCATGTCTACACCAACAGTTATATGTGTATATATAACGTCTATCTTCTGGACTTAATTTGAATGTGAAGTTTCTGAAAAACACTCCGAACTACGAATTGGTTCTCCGAAAATGGAAAAATACTGATGAAGCAGCAAAAACTATAAACGACTTTAACAGTAAAAGTTTGATGATAATAAATAAGTGTGCTGGCAAAGCGCAAAAAAAGAGAAGTCTTGGAACTAGAAACCGGATTGAGCAAACTATGAAGGAGGCTGTGGACAAATCACAAAGACTGAACCTAACTTCAAGGAATCCAAATGATTCAGTACCTGCTGAAGTCATTAACGAATACCTTGCTCCTGACTCTAAACCCCTGCGGACAATATTCTTCATCATCCTCTGATATTAGAAATTCTAAGATATCATCGTATCTTTCATTATAAATATCCTCCATATTTCAAAAGATATTTTCATAATTATTCTTATCTGAAATCATTTACCTCTTCGCGATATCTGTATTACATCATAAAAGAAACTATTTTTGTTTCTAAATTCTGAAACATTCGAGTTTAAAATAGGAATACTTTTGAAGTAGTGTTGGGAGCTGAAGCATGAGTTAGTATAATATAATGACACTTGATCAACGTGATTATATTACAGTAAGTCATGCTGAGTTTTTAAATGGAACATGATGATTCATAGATCATAACATCATCATGTGCCATGTTATATGACTCATGTATTCTACTTATTCTCTAAAAATATCAAGAAAATATTTTCTTGATGATTCGATCTCTTCCGAGGTATTCTGATAATTTGACAAATGAAGATCATGCCATTACGATTTCCTTCTTAGAACATTAACATTGTTTATTCCTAAATTTTTATCTGCGAATTATGGACCATTATAAGCGGTACTTACTCGCAAGAAGAAGAAACGAAAGGACAAAACTCCGAAATAGAAATTGGGATATAAATCGCAGCAAATAAAAGAGAGCATTAATTAGAGATGACAATGATTATAGAAGACAGAAGCAAGGACATCAAAATATAAGGGAAGATATAAAACCCAACAACAACCCAGAAATTACAAACCATATATATCGATGCATATAGCAATATAAAGACACAGGAGAACTAAAAAAACTATAAAACCAAGAGTATAGTAGAAGTAAATAGATTCTTCCGGTGGCAGATGAAAAATAAGAATGACAGATATGAAAGTTAGGAGTATATCAAGAATCAGAACTGAATGGAGCATATTTGCGAATGCTATAAAGTATGAATTGAGGGAGAAAGAATAAAAGGTGTGAGTTGTGGAAATAAGGAAACGAAGGGGGTGGATGTATAGTAAAATATCCGACAGAGCAATCAAAATAGATTATCGCATTTAATCAAGCGGATCCTAACTCCCTTAATTACCAAAGAACCAAATCTTATTACGAAGATTTTCTCTAAATTCCTTGAATTCCGAAAATCAATCGTGACTATGTCATTGGTTAAAAAGAACGTGCATTTACTCATTTCATTCTTTTGTGATAACTTCACTCATACTCTTCACAAAAATCAAATTGCTTTATCTATATTACTTGATGATAATAAAACTCTAATTTTCAACTCGTATACGTCATGAAAGCATACTTATTGTCAGCCATGACCATCCCATTCAAATTTTGGGACGAAATTTATTTATCGGGTAGGTACTGTGACAACCCGGAAATTTCCAACCAAAATTAAACTTTATCTTTATATTATTCTGACACGATAAGTAAAGTTTGTTAAGTTAAATCTCAAGAATTTTAAACTGTGTTCATACATTCATTATAACCTCAACCAAATTCCGACAATTCACGAACAGTTACATATAATATATATATATATATATATATATATATATATATATATATATATATATATATATATATATATATATATATATATATATATATATATATATATATATATTATAACTTGAGAATATTAATAAAGTATTAAACGTATAATACTTTAAACGAACGTATTTGTTTTAATATGTTTATCGATGGAATTAGAAGATAATATCAAATAATTGAATTATCAGATACATTGTAATATGATTACGGGTCTATGTTATGAGGTCCACTGTGATTTAAGAAATCTATTCTTTTTGACAACATTTGGAAAATGGTAAAGTGATTTATAAGTAAGAACAAATGTGTCAATTAACGGGAACTAGACAAGGGTTAGTGGAGTTTCCTGTTCAATTTCCTATATAGGTGTTAACTAGTTAACTTTCATGTTATTTAGGGTGAAAGTGAAATTTGGGAATATAGATAACTTAGGAAATAGATATCGAAAAGTTAAGTAACTCGACATTTTTCATTAAGATGATTTCATACGTTTATTTAACCTTTGGACTTTATCCCATGCTTCACCAACAGACTGTAATTTAAAGACTTGAAACCTATTATGAATATATATGATTCTACTTTTCTAAAACGTTTTATGATATAACGATTTTCATTATTTTAACCTTTAAACAAAATAATTCTTAAATATATTTAGTTTTGGAAAACAAAATTTTCATATTTATTTGATTTAGTTTCAAACGTACAAAAAAGTTTTTAGTTTAAAAATAACTTTATTATTAAAACGTATATAACTTTTATAAATATCTAGAACCACTTTTGACAACTAATTACTTAACCAGTATGATAAAGATAACGATATTTATATTTTATTTTATTAAATATATATAACGATTTAAATTAATATTATATATATTTATACGCGTATTATACGTACATAGTTTTATACTTTTACTATACTTAAACTTTACCTTTACTTTATTTTTACTTTACTTTAACTTTAATAATTCACTTTAATAATTCATACTTTAATAATTCATACTTTAATAATTCACTTTAATAATTCAAAAATCTATTATAAATAGAATTCAATAGGTTTCATTATTTCATAGAAACTTGAAAATATTTTCTCTAAACTCTCTCAATCGATTTACATATATATATTTACTCTGTATTATTTCAAGATATTATTTGTATACATAAAATATTACGACGGGGTGCTGTCCGAGTGATTTAAAAATTGTTTTTCGAGCGGGATAGAGCTAAGGAAATTATGGGTTATAGCTATGGAGGTTATGGGTATGGTTCGGGAGTATTGCTCGTAAGTCAAACTAGTGTTTAACATCTCCGTTGCGTCTACGTACTTTTCCTGCAATATTGAATCTCAATATTGATACGTGAGTACTCATAATTTAATTTTTATATATTAATAGTGTATCCCTGACTAGTGCTCAAGAATATATGATTATGCATGCTTGTACTTTTGATATTGCCATTAGATAGGATATGTTGAATCCTGAATTAGTTACGTATGCGGTTGAGATAAGGTATAAGATATGCATGTCGTTGGAAAGCTAGCGAAAAATTAAGAACTTTTCATTTAGATATCGAATGGTTTCGATGAACGAATTTGAAGTTATAGTCAATTGAATTTTTGTATTATTATTAAAAATGATTATTATTATCGTCGTTGTTATCGTCGTTCTAGTTTTATATTATTATTATTATTATTATTATTATTATTATTATTATTATTATTATTATTATTATTATTATTATTATTATTATTATTATTATTATTATTATTATTATTATTATTATTATTATTATCATCATCATTATCAATAAAAGGAATTATCATTAAAAATTGTTATTTTTATTATTATTATCGTTAAAGTTATAATTAGTATTATTATTATTATTATCTAATTATTATTATTATTATTATTATTATTATTATTATTATTATTATTATTATTATTATTATTATTATTATTATTATTATTATTATTATTATTATTATTATTATTATTATTATTATTATCATCATCATCATCATTATTAATATATATATATATATATATCATTATTTAAAAATGGTTATTGTTATTGTTATTATTATTATTATTATTATTATTATTATTATCATTAAAATAGTTATTAGTATTATCGTTAATAATATCATAGTAATTATCATTATAAGTATTATTGTAATTAAAACTAATATTAGTAACACCTAATTATTTTGATTACTATTATTATCATTATTATGAACATGATATAAAAGACGATTAAAAGCTATTAAACAAAACGATTAGGAAATAATGAGTATGAGTATCATGATGAAATTAAAATATTATAAGATATTGATTTAGATAAAATTATCGTTCTTATTATTTTTATCATTACTATTATTATTAAAAGTATCGTTAGTATTAAAAACTATCATTTTAACAAAAATTATCATTTTAATAGAAATGTCATTGTTATTATAAAATATCATTATTATTATTATCATTTTTAATAGAATTATTATTTTAAAGTTAATATTAAAAAGTATCATAAATATTAAAGTTATCATAATTAGAATTATCATTTTATCATAATGTCATTTTTAGTAATTATAAATATTGATATTAATAGAATAATAATAATAATTATTACAAAATAATATAACTTTTACTTACTTTTATTATAGATATTATTTTATCAAATAAATATGTGATACAAACATATTTTACTACGTGTAATAAAATTACTTTAATAATACATATCATATTATCTTTATGATATTAAATGAACTCTATAAATTTTATTACTTAATATATATAAAAGTATATTTTATTATATAAATTTTAATATAAAATTTTATTTATTAATAAATGAATTATATTATTTACTCTAATAAATCTTTTAAAAATATTTAAAAATATAAAACGACGATATTTAAACTATATATTAATCATGTATAGATTTTGGAAATTATTTTGAGTCAAATTGACTTTTGTTGACCTTTACATATTATTCTCGAGCATTAGGATTGTGATACACTATGACTTGACCTAGTTTGTTAGACAAATATTGACCAACACATAAATATATATAATTAATTTAGGTTCGTGAATCCGAGGCCAACCTTGCACTTGTTCAATGACATTATATGCATTTTTACTACGAAATACAGTATGGTGAGTTTCATTTGCCTTTTTACCCTTTATATTTTTGGGCTGAGAATACATGCGCAATTTTTAAAAATGTTTTATGAAATAGACACAAGTAATTGAAACTACATTATATGGGTGAATGATCGAAGCCGAATATGCCCCTTTTGCTTGGTAACCTAAGAATTAATAAACCGATCTACTAATTGACGCGAATCCTAAAGATAGATCTATTGGGCCTAACGAACCCCATCCAAAGTACCGGATGCTTTAGTACTTCGATGTTGTTTTTATCATGTCCGAAGGATTTCCCTGAATGATAGGGGATATTCTTATATGCATCTTGTTAATGTCGGTTACCAGGTGTTCACCATATGAATGATTATTTTTGTCTCTATGCATGGGACGTATATTTATGAGAAATGAAAATGAAATTCTTGTGGTCTATTAAAATGATGGAAATGAATGATTATGATAAACTAATGAACTCACCAACCTTTTGGTTGACACTTTAAAGCATGTTTATTCTCAGGTATTAAAGAAATCTTCCGCTGTGCATTAGCTCATTTTAAAGATATTACTTGGAATCATTCATGGCATATTTCAAAAGACGTTGCATTCAAGTCGTTGAGTTCAGTAAAGATTATAATTAAGTAAATGACAGATTAGATCATTTATAGGTGGATATTACGAAATGGTATGCATGCCTGTCAACTTTTGATGTAATGAAAGATTGTCTTTTAAAACGAATGCAATGTTTGTAAAATGTATCATATAGAGGTCAAATACCTCGCGATGTAATCATATGTTATTGTATTCGTTCTTATGGATTAGGACGGGTTGTCTCACTAGCAGGCCGTATGGCAGGCCTTTTTGGTGCTGGTCAGCCTTGATTTCCTAGTTCGTAACTTAATTTCTTGTCTTTCACTGTTTTTGCTCTAGAATCTTCGTTTTAGCTCCGATTCTCTTGATTCTTTTTGCACCGCCTTCGTAATTACTTGTTATTCAATTCTAACTAATGAAGTGGGTATTTTGCCAACAAAGTTCGAATCTTTCTTGTTTTTGGGCCTTAATACCGGGGTAAAAACGTGAATTTTTAGCCGATATCAAATATCCCACACTTAGACTTTGCCTATCCTCAAGCAAACTCTCATTTTTTTAAGAATCTTTTCGGTGTTTCTTTTCTAATAGCCTAAACAGTTTGCTTTTATTATAAGAGCAAAAGATAAGGTGAGTCATCTATGTTATGATTGAAGTTATCTCTGCAAGCATGCGAGGAGGTTACTTGACATAGGCTAGCTTTCACAGGTCTCTCAAATCACTCAAGTGTTTAGGGTTCCCTATAGATCTAAGAAATGAATACACTCATAGCCAGTCATGCTGCACCCATCGTCATAGGCTTGATAAAGACTCAAATCCTTGCTGCTAATGCAAGAACGGTAGTAATCTCAGCTTTATAGTTCATTTGTCAATGATGGGAAAGGAATTTTGGAGTGGTAGTAAAGTTGTTTTTGAGGGGTGAGATAAAAGGGTAATGTAGTCTTTATAAAGACTTTTATTCGGATAGATAGGAGTGCTGAAGTATTTTGAGAAGCACTTTGGAACTTTTCTTCATTTAATAATCATTTTCGGTCGAGTTCTCTTCGGCGTTTCTCTTATATAGTTCTGTTCCTTTTTTCAGAACTTGAAAATCATTCAATTTTTTTTTTTTTTTTTTGGAGACTTCATCTCGAGAAACTTTTTGTCGGTAAATTTTTCAAGACCTTTTCCATGATACTTGGGAGGTTTATAACATCGAGTTTTCGGAAGGAATCTCATTTTCTGGATTTTTCGAGAAATAGTGATGTGGATGTGGTGGTGGAGTAGAAGTAGTGGAGGTGCGGAAGGTTTATGTTTGACAAATGGCTAGCTATTTTGATTACAACCGAATCACGTTTCGCTGCTTGGAGATGTAGATCTAAAGCAAGTTCTGATTCTGAGCACAGACATCGGCACTCTCAACGAAAAATAGTGAAGCATTAAAGATGAATGCTGGTCTTATTTGGGGTGCCTCACCATAATCAATTTAGGTCGATAATGCCTTAGTAATTCAATGCTCTATCAGAGATTTCAATCTAACAAGATTTCCACCTTACTTAAGCCTTATTTTTATTGACAAACGTTTCAGGTTTTCAAAAATACTCTTTCGAAAAGGGTTTCTTTTGCAAAAATTTTGAAATTTGGCTTAAGGACTTGAAATCTTCATAATGGGTTATTATAATACAACATAAAAAGATACCAACATCCCACACTTAGACGAACATTGTCCTCAATGTTCCTAGTGTATCCCACACTTAGGAGTTTTAGTTGAAGATTTGGAGATATTTGTCTAGTGTTTTTATTTGGTGTTATCCCACACTTAGTGATAAGCAAGGATGTGGCATAGTTTGAATCTTGAGCTAGTAGTGAAAAGAAAGAAATACCCCTAGCAGATGCGGCTGGTTTCCAATCCTTGCGTCTTTATCGGCTCATTTGTCGTCCTTTATTCTTCTACTCTACTTTATTGCACGGGTTGCCTCCCGAGAAGCGCTTTTGTTTAAGGTCGTTGGCTTGACCGTAGTGATACTTCAAAAAGCAAACATTCCTCGCTGATGGTTGTGATATGGTCTTCTCGAGGGAATGTGAGTCTTGGTGGATAAATCCTGAGAAAGTGTCGGACCAATAGTGGTAACAGATCCGGTACTTCTCTTGAAGATCTTCTGAAAGATAAGTAGTGTGCAGTTTTGGCTCTTGATAAGTCTTAAAGTCCGATGAGAAGATGGTCCACAGCTCTACTGGTTGACCCATGAATGTCATTCATAGAAGTAGTGCTGGTGTTGATGATTTCTCTGATGGGATGCTCATTTCGGAGGTCTTCAAACAATGTTAGAAACTGTATCTTTAGAATTTCAAAGTCTTCGGAACGGTGATCTCCACAGTAAGAGTCTGTTGCTTTACACATATTAGTTAAGATATGAAGCTGGAAAGAAGTGAACAGCAATCCTGATCCGAGTATTAGGTTCATCATCTTTGAGTATATCTCCCGACATCTAGCTTTAAATGTGAAACTAGGATTTGTGGATTCGTGGAAGATACGTGATAGCTGCTTCGTAACATAGGTGGCAATGTTGACTCGATCTGGTTCAAGATGAGAGAACGGATTGTTTCACCTTGCTTCTTCCATAACAGCGTCTCGTAACTCTTTGATAATTAGATCAGCGTGGTGATCAATTGTTACGTAAATCACTAGTCTGTCTGGTGTGCTTTCAAAATTATCTCTATCCAAAAGAGCGAAAAAGCTGTGAATATCCTCGATCATTTGCAAATCAGAGTGATAAGTCGGGCGTCCGGTGGAAAGATCCATATGCTTCCGGATGAGAGTCAGTAGTGCTCGTTGGTTTCGTGAGAACGGAAGTGCAGATTCAGCTAAGGCGTTATAAACCCTAGAGTAAATGATCTTATGATCTTGAGAGAATCTTGTCTCAAGGATAGTACGAACCACTGAATTGTGCTCTCGTTGCCTTTCTTCGTGATAGATATGATCGTGAGGAGAATTGATAAAGTCTTGAATGCGTTCTTCTAGGATTTCAACATCATTGTCTTCTCTTCGGAGATAGAGGTGGTGTTCTTCTCGGATAGCCATAATTCGTTATGTTAAGCGTAGCGAAAAATCAATGGTTGATTTTCGGATGGCTTCGAGAATGTCTTCAAATTCATCGGTATCATTGATGAAGGTGATCATGTTTGCATGTGTGAATATAACCGGAATTCGATCTGAGGAAGAGTCCAGCTCCCCTTGACCTGGTTCGGTTGGAGAGTGTGAGTTATTCAGAATGTCTTCATGTTGCTCTTCCTCGTCATCATCGGTATCTTGTACCTCTGAGGATGCGTCTGATGAACGGGTTTCTTTAGTATTCTGATTCTCCACTTTGATACTTGCAGGATCAATTTCTATGTCCTTAACCTCAGCCTTATCGGTCTTCTTCTTGAAGCGAATGATTAAACTGTGATCTGTCGTCTCAAGCCTCATTATTTCTTCATGACGCTCAGTGCTTGGAGCGGGTATTGTCGCAGTTTCTTTTACGTCTTCCATTTCCTCTTCCTCTTTAGATTCCTCCTCTTCCTTTATTTCTTCGCTGGGATCCTCTTCTTCCATTTCTGGGTCGTCTACAGACTGTGATTCGACACTCATCTCGACATCATTGGTTAGTGGTGAAGACTCATCATCGGAAGTGATCAGTCTAGTGGAAATAGCAAACATCTCTGCCTGTCCAGAAAGATCGGTTGGTCGGTCAATTTTGAAGGTAACGCTCTCCCCAGGTGATCGTTAGATCAAGGTTTGATTGTACACATCAATGACAGTCCTAGCCGTATTCATGAAAGGTCTTCCTAACACTATTGGTGTGTGTAGGTCTTCCTTAATATCCATCACTACGAAATCCATAGGATACAAGAATTTGTCGACTTTCACCAAGACGTTCTCAACTATTCCCTTAGGATATTGAATTGTATGATCGGCAAGTTGGATTGCCATTTTGGTTGGTGATAAGTCTCCTAACTCTAATCTCTTGTAGAGAGAGTAGCGTATTAGGTTGATACTTGCTCCTAAATCTGCTAGCGCATGAATGGTTCCAGATTGGTAGATTGAACACGGGAAAACGAATCGGCCCGTATCTCCTAGCTTTGGTGGTAGAGAGTTTCTGAGTAATGCAGAGCATTCTTCACTCAGTTGAATTTTGTTAGAGTCTGGTATCCTCTCTTTTGTAGAAAGAAGCCTTCGGATGTATCTCTTTTGGTTGGGAACTTTGGGCATAGTATCCAGGAATCTTCCATCAAGTTTGAAGGAATCAAGCTTGGATGGTTTTTCTTGTAGCCTTCCAGGATAAGGTACGCGAACTGAAGTTTCAGGGGTCAGCTTCTGAGTATATGTCGATTTTTTCTTGAGCCTAGTTGACCTTCTCCGCGGTTCTTCCTCTGGGATTACGGAGTCCATTTGCTTTGCTTCTTCTATGTGGGGATTTTGGATAGTATTACTTGGAAATATTCCCTGCGGTCGGGTTTCAAGGCATTGTGAAAACTGTTCGAGCTGCGTTTCCAAACTTTTGAGCAGAGCCAATTGATTTCTCATTAGTATCTCCGTCTAATCTTGTCTGGTTGCAGTTCTCTAATTTAACTGTTGTTACCCTTAAATGAACTGAGTTAACTGATCATCAGCTCCGAGAGTGGGGTTAGTTACTTTTGTAATCTGGGTGGTAGGGGAATTTTCCTCAACTGGGGCACCAGTGAGTGGAAGTGGTTGATCGTAGGTCAATTGAGATTGTTGGGCTAGATAAGGTGGATAGCGATAGCAAAAAGGTTGATTGCTTCGCTGAAATTGATTAAACCTAGGTGGTTGATTGAATCCGAAATTTGGTGGACGAGCTGGGTATTGGACGTAACAGACTGAACCGTCAGGGTTTTCGTACTCAACTTGATATTCTTCAGTAGGTTGCGGGTTGGTACAATTAACACAAGCCTGAGCTTGGTTAACCTGTTGCGGCTGCGTCTTCAGTTATCCGAGTTGTTTAGCAAGAGATTCCATCTTATCCGTGAGGGATTTGATGGCCTCCGTTTGATTGTTAAGTGCAGAGAGTGGGGCAGATGATGAAGCTGTTTCACCACTGTTCCAGTCATGATGAGGCATTGTCATGTTCTCGAGCAATTCCCACGCTTCGTCTGCGGTTTGGTTCATCAGATTCCCTTGAGCTGCTGCATCGATCGTCGTCCTATGATTTACCGTAAGACCATTGTAGAAGGTACAGCTTTGGGCTGACCGTTCTAGCTGGTGATTAGGTCATTTCTTCAGCAGGGTTTTGAATCGCTCCCATGCAGTGTAAATAGATTCATCATAACTTTGTTTGAAGTTAATGATGTCATTCTTTAGTTTGGTTTGTTTAGAAGGAGGGAAATATTTGGTTAGGAATTTAGTAACCATCTCCGTCCATGACGTGATGGAATATTTTTCAGTCCTTCGAACCAAGTTTAAGCATGATGAGTGAGAGAATGGGGGAACAAGTATAGCTGGACTATATCTTGTCCTATCCCTGGCTGTTTGTAGGAGTTCGAAAGAGATATGAATTTATCAAGGTGAGAATTAGGATCGTCATTCGATAATCCATGAAACTGACAGCTATTTTGAATGAGCTGGATGATGTGATGTTTTAACTCGAACGAGTGTCCTTGAATATCTGGAAATCTGATTGGTCCTCCTCGACCTTCAATCGAGGGTTTGGTATTTTCTGCTAAAGTAATGCGTAACGCCATTTGATTTCTGATTCGTGCTTCCGTGCGTGCTTTAGAGATTATTATGTCTGGATCAGGTACGAATAACAACGGCCCTGGTCTAGATCGGGTTTGGGTCATATACTAGGTATGCCTTTTTGTTTTTAATTTTTCGCAAATAAACTAAATTATAATAAGCTAAACTAATCTAAAGTAATCTAATCTAGGGTAACCTAATTCTAAGGTAATCTAATTTAATCTAAGGAGATCTAAGGTAATCTAAGGTAATCTAATGTAATCTAATTTAATTTAACTAACTATCCTACGGTGGAATATGTTTTTGGTTCTGGCTACTGATTCCCTGGTATTTCGGTAACAGAGCTCCGCACGAACTATTCAAGAAACCAAGTGGCCAGGCCGACTACAGAGAGGCATGATCCTTTTGGTCCCAATGTAATTGGTGACTGTTCGGAAAATCCAATAACCAAGTCCGTGTATAATTGTCTTTCTTAGACACCACTAAATGCTTGTGAATAAGTTTGATAGAGAGCAGTGTTTCCTGATACTAGTTCCCCGGCAGCGGCGCCAAAAACTTCACTCCTCCCGTGATATGGCCGAAACAGACGGTTTTTTATTCGCGCGGTGTCGTCAGGCCGCGGCTCGCCAGGATCAGCCACTCGTGGGAGGAAGGTACTGTTTTAAATTTATATTTAGCGGGGCCTAAATTTTACTACTCCTCATAAGTAAGGGAAGTATGACCTAGAGTCGTATTTTTGAGATATCAGTAGAATCGAACCTATATTTAAGCCTAAGATAGTTAGGGAGTAGTGAATATTTATTTTTGGGATTTTCTAATTTATAAGACAGATAAAGTAAGTGCGATAAAATTCGTAATTCAGATAAGGTTAAAGTGAGTTCATACTATGACTTCATCAGTTATTCTGCCGAGATTATGGAATGCTGGCTCATGAATAGGTAGAGGCCCTGTATTCATTACACTGGTCCTAAACGCCCCTGTCATAAGACATGTCACTGGGTACTACGTTAGGCTTGAAGATTCTGAATAGACAGCAACGTCCCTTACCGACACCCGTACAGTCTGACTACAGGCATACACGTTCAGACGGCTCATCCAATTGAGCGACTCGGTTGGGTGACGTATTAACATTCCAAAATGGTCTAAACTTTCTTAAGCATAATAGAATACATGGTTTACCATATCCGAGAAACGTGATGCGTTTCAATGCTTTCGTTAATGATTGGTAAAAGATAGTTAGGCCCTTAAAAAGAGTTCAACCATAAAGAACGCCATGGCTAAGTCAAGCTGACTTCCATGAACATGTTCGGTTATCCTAACAGTCTAATCCTTTATGGGTCTAAACAAACAGTTCTTTAATTAACTAAGAATCCCTCAAGTAGGGTGCAATGCTTGATACCGCGTTATGGTGCAGTGTACTGGTCAACACTAACCGGGTTCCATGGCCTTACTTAGCAGAGGTACAGCTTACAACAATCGCTGTGCTTCAGCATGCACGTACGAAGTTTATATGCTTGGTGACTACACTAGCATGGTCTAGGATCGACAATGAACTAAGGGTCTAATCAGATGTTTCACTACAAAAGAGTCCTCAGTCGGAATCCAAAGCTTGATAGACTTACTACAACCGATGTGCCTTAGTCGTTCTTACGTTGTATCCGATAAACTTCTCTTACCATGGGGTGACACACATAGTGTACTCTGAATCGGGGTTCGCGACTTCCCAATAACAGAGCCTATAACTACGTTCTATTAGTTGAAAAAGCGATTGAGTTTAAATCATAATCGGAAAGCATTTCGACAGCATACACAAACAATAATATTATTTTGGCATTATAACTGCTTACATCATAGCAAACACTAAAGATAACTACTCGCTAATCATGGCAACAATATCATAAAACATTATATAAGATAAAGGATAGAAGTACCAGTAGATTAAACGAGTTCCGAATACAAAAGTGACAACTTCAAGACTCCAGACCGCTCCTAATACAATCTTCAGCGTTCTTCTCCGGGTACTAGGTTTCCCGCACGGAGTCGAAGGCCTTGAGAGTATGACTAATATTGTACAAGAGAGAGAAAGAAGTGAATTGAAGTGCGTGTTGGAATGAATGACAGAGACCCTTTAAATAGACTAGGATTTTGCCAAAATACGGCTGGCAGGCCTTATGGTGGCCCGTATTTGGCAGCCCGTTTCTTGTGGGCATTTGCTGGGTCGTTTGGCAGGATGTACTCCATACTGGCAGGCCGTATGGCATGCCGTTTTTGGTGCTAGTGAGCCTTGATTTCCTAGATCGTAACTTGATTTCTTGTCTTTCATCGTTTTTGCTCTAGAATCTTCGTTTTAGCTCCGATTCTCTTGATTCTTTTTGCACCACCTTCGTAATTACTTGTTCTTCAATTCTAACCGATGAAGTAGGTATTTTTCCAACAAAGTTCGAATCTTTCTTGTTTTTGGGCCTTAATACCGGGGTGAAAACGTGACTTTTTAGCCGATATCACTGCCCCAGAACCGAAATTCAGAAAATGGAAGCGGAGTTCTGAGAACTGAAGGTTGTCGAAACTGATCTTGATGGCTATAACCGAAGGTACTTGGAGTTAGCATTGATGTACCCTACAATGGTTACGCCTGAGTTCAAGCGAATGGAGAGGTATCTGTGGGGACTCCCCAAGGACATTCAAGGAAATGTCACTTCATCGAAACCAACAATGTCCCAGAAGCTATGCGCATGGTGCACACCCTGATGAATCAAATTACCCGCCAAGATCCAGAGAAGGCGAAATAAGAATCGGAAGCTAGTAATGGGAAACGTAAGTGGGACGGAAGTAAGGGAAAAGGTTTTGACCATAACCCGGTTAAGAGGTATGAAAATTTTAAGGGAAACAATGACTGGAGGAACCCGAACCCGAATCCTAGCTCAAACCCTAACTAAAAAGGTACCCTTCCTCAGTGAAAGAGATGCTACAAGCATCACACTGGATACTGCAACGTAGTGTGTGAGAAGTGCAAAAGAACTGGACATGTCGGCAGAGATTGTAAGATCACCACCCCAGCTGTGAGGACAAACCCGAATGGTCCAAGGAAGTGTTTTGAATGCGGCCAGTCGGGCCACTTTAAGATTGAATGTCCGAACAAGAAGAAGGATGGTGGGTCAGCACGTGGAAGAGTCTTCAACATGAATTCCAGAGATGCCCGTGAAGATCCTAACTTGGTCACATGTACATTCACTATCAATAACCTATTAGCTTATGTCCTGTTTGATACTGGTGCTGATAGGAGTTATGTTTGTAGACACTTTTGCTCTAAGATAGATTGGTCGTTAGTTCCTTTGGACGAGAGTATTCTTGTCGAGGTTGCCAATGGAAGACTTGAGAAGGTTGACCAGATTGGCCGATGAGGTATTATTAACTTAGTTAGAGTGGATTTTGAGATTGATTTGATACCCATCAAGTTGGGAAGCTTTGATGTGATCGTCGGTATGGACTGGTTGTCCAAAGTAAGAGCCGAAGTAATCTGTGGAGAGAAGATTCTTCGGATACCTCGCTAAGATGGTGAGCCACTGATTGTTTACGGAGAGAGATGTAGCCTGAAGCTAAACCTTATTAGTTGCTTGAAGGCACAAAAGGTTATGAAAAAGAGGCGTTTTACTGTACTAGCGCATGCGAAGAAGCTAGAAACTAAGGAGAAGAGCGTGAATGATGTGCGAATTGTGAACAAATTTCCCGACGTCTTTCCAGAAGAATTACCTGGATTACCACCACCAAGAGCAGTGGAGTTTCAGATCTACCTAGTGCTAGGAGCTGCACCTATAGCTCGCACACCTTATAGACTAGCACCTTCCGAACTGCAAGAGTTGCAGAGTCAACTGCAGGAATTGCTAGACCGTGAATTTATCCAACCGAGTTCATCGCCTTGGGGTGCACCTGTTTTGTTCGTTGTGACGACCCAAAAATTTCCGACCAAATTTAAACTTAACCTTTATATAATTTCGACACGATAAGCAAAGTCTGTTAGGTTGAGTCTCAAAAATTTTGAACTGTTTCATGTATGCAATTACCCTTCGACCATTTCCGATGATTCACGAACAATTAATAGATATGTGTGTATATATATATATATACATGATAATTGGAATTATAATTTGTAATATTATATGTTGTAATATATATATATATATATATATATATATATATATATATATATATATATATATATATATATATATATATATATATATATACATATATATATATAAATATATATATATATATATATTAAAAATTCAATACATTATATAATTGGTAAATTGTAACAAATTGTAATATATTAAATCTAGTTACAAGTTTGAATATAATTATCATTACTTTCATTATTATTATCAATAGTAATATTAATATTAAAATTAGTATTATTAATAGTATTATTTTCAATATACTACATATAGATATGAAATTGATATAAATAAATTGTTATTGTATTATTATTACTAATATTATTATTATCATTAATAATATTAGTATTATTATAATTAATATTATTATTAATAATAATATTATTGTTATAAATTTATTAGTTATTATTATCATCATTAATATTATTAGTAATATTATAATTAAAATTATTATTATTAATAATATTATTGTTATAACTCTTATAGATATTATTATTATCTTTATAAATGGTTATTATTATTTATAATATTAAGAGTATTAATAAAATAGTTATTAATATAATTATATTATACAGATAATATACATACAAATATATAATTACAGATATACATACTAATTTATATATACAGATACATATTAGGAATCAGTATTAGGAATCAATATTATATATTGGTACATATTATATAAAGATACATATAGAAATCAGTATTATTGTATATACGAATTCAGAATCCAAATCTGTTTCACGTTACAATCCTACTGTATGTAATTTTTTTTTTTACTTTCTGGCTCTAATCGAGTACAAGTCAAGATTTAATCACAAGAACAAAACAAACTTGTATAGGAATCAGTAACAGAAGAATGTACGAATTTGTTACATCTGACTTATATTTTCTTGTTTTCTTCTTCTTGTTCGATGAACCCTGTCTTCGTTCTGTTACACGTCGACTTCATAATTGTCCTTCAAATCTTGTTACTGTATAATCCTGTCTGAATTTTGTTACCAGTCGACCTCAATAAGCACTACACAATCAAATTTTATTCAACTTGTATATATATATATATATATATATATATATATATATATATATATATATATATATATATATATATATATATATATATATATATATATATATATATATATATATATATATATATATATATATATATATATTATTTATTTTATGTGTACCCGATTGATTCTTCTGTCGACCCAATCAAAGCTACAAAACAAACTGTAATCGAATCTTGTGCTGTATATATCGTACGAATCTGTTACACTTCACTTTCTGCTTTACACATTTTTGTTTGTTCCTTCTGGCCTCGAATATTTCTGTCGACCACCATCAATCCTACAAAACAACAGGTGATCAATTATTGTTGCAGTATCACGCACTTTATACATATATAACTACATATACAAAGCATATAGATGAAGAGAGAGATATAGACTTACATTCACCATCACCATCGAATCACTCTTGCTTCTGTAATTGATTAGATGAAGATCACTCGAACCATTTGATTATTACTTGTTTTTGGTTTCTACTTCTATTGTTCACCACCTTTACAGTATATATATATATATATCTTTTGATCACCATCTATCTCATCTATATGTTCACTATCATACATATACATATTACTATACCTCGATCAAACTCCTCCAACACCACACCCACGTCCACCGGCTGACTACCTCCATCTCTTGCAACCCTATTTAACCGCCACCACACACCACTGTCATCTTCATTCACACGCCATCAATTAAAATCACCACTATTTCCGAATATCCCTTATTTTTTCTATGTTAGAAAGGCAAAACAACAAACCATTTGCTTCTGTTTGCTAATCAAACACCAACAACCCATATTACTATTACCTCATTTCTGCACTCCTGCTGCCCGCTGGTTCCTGTTTGTGTTATAGCCGATTACTACACTCAAACCACCACAACCTTGACCTATTACAGGTTCTGTCTCCTTTCGCTATTACCACACTTTTCTTTTTGTTTTAAAAACCCGTCACCGATATTATTGAACACCAACACCAAATACTACGCATATATATATAAATTTTCCTTTACTGATTGGTTATAAATAAAACCCATTTGATAGATGACTAGGACAATGATTCGACTTACTTTTGGCGTTTTATTTTCCTTTACTTCTGGCCGGAAATTTCATTGCTTTTGGATCTTTTCTTCTTTGTGGTCGGCCAAGGAAAACCCACCCACTCCTTATATTAAAATCGTAAATTTTTTTTTCTTTTATATGGCTGCTTTATTTATGGGGCCAGACAATATAATCACTCGCTCAATGATTTAATGGAGCACTTATATTTGATTTTTATTTTTGGGTGCAAGTTGGGCAGCCTTTTTCTGTTGGGGCGAAATATACATGAACCACGATAATTTTTTTTTTTAACTTATTTTCTTCTGCTTTCTTGTTCAACGACAAAAACAAAAACTGAACCCTAACTTGTTGATTTGTTTACAGTTACTACCTTTAATTCAGCGAGAATGATGAATATACGATGGTGAAGATGAGAAATGATGAGACGACTGTGGTGGTGATGTTACGATATTAATGATCATGGTGAAGAAATAATGTTATGATGATGAAGTGAACGATGGCTGCTATTACGTTTATCTTCCTACTTCATTCGATGAACCCTATCATTCTTTCGTTAGATTGCCAATTCATAAAACTGCTACTGATCGAACCTTTTGGTTAATTAATATAACGGTCCGTTTAAAGGACTTAATTAACACACAAGTGGACTATTATATTAGACTCCATTTTAATATTAATAGGCTTAAATTGGGGTTTCTTTTATTTATCAAATGGACTAAGAAGGATGTACTGATTTGATTTGGGCCGTATTTATTGTTCTGTTGGGCCGAAACCAAAATTTGTGACGACCCGGAAATTTTCGACCAAATTTAAACTTAATTCTCTTATGATTTCGACACGATAAGCAAAGTCTGTAATATTGAGTCTCAAAATTTTCAACTGTTTCATATATTCACTTGACCTTCGACCATTCCCGATGATTCACGAACCACTAATTGTAAATAGATATGTGTGTAAATATATAAATAATAATTGGAAGAATAATTTGAAATATTGAATGTTGTTGTTATGAAATATGATATAATAATTATTATTATTAAAACATATCTATATATACATAAAAGTATATTAAAAATAAATATTAAATGATTGTAATACTCGTTTGATGTTCCGATTGATATTAAGCAAGTCTAAATCCGAACTTATATGATTTTAAAAAAGTAAACGGTGACTCAAAAATGAGTTATATAAATTATAGGCTTATTAAAGATATATTTAGGAGCTATTTGTTAAATTTTACAACTTTTCGTATTTTACTTGGGGTTGGGAGTGAAAAATTAATGTAATTTTTATTTAATATTTAATGACCGAATTTTATACCATAATGACCAAAATAAATAAAAGAGCTTAATTTAAAAATTTAGGATTTATCCGATTACTTTATCCGCTACGATTTAACAACGTAGCGCAATGTACCACTTCATTAAATATTGTCGGTAATAATAATCTAAAATAAGACAACTAGCCTTAGTTTCACACGTTTTCTTTTAAACTTTTTCTTTATTTAATGATTATTATATTTATTAAATTAAATTTTCCTATATAATACTCCATTGTGATTTTCTCTTTGTGCAACTAAACCCAACAATTATTGACTTGATTAGTCAATTACAACCCACTTTCATGTTTGCTTGCTATTTGTCGACTACCACTATCTACCTAATGTATATGCTATATCTATATTATATATATATATATATATATATATATATATATATATATATATATATATATATATATATATATATATATATATATATATATATATAATGTTGGCAGTCAATAATTATATCTGTGAGCTGTAATCACATTTAAAATTGTGTGAATTATATTTAAACCCACCACATGTTATATAAATACATGTTATAATATTATATATATATAACTTGGAGTTAGATTCAATTCACCACCACAACATTTTTCTTTGTAAGGTACTACCACCGACGTTTCCTTCTCCGGTCACCTCACCATCATCACTGGCATACATCATCTACGACTCACCATCACAACCGTCACCCTCATCGAAACCCACCTAAAACATCACCCATTTAAACTGCTACACTGCTGTTTTCTCTCGAAACCATCACCATCTTTTCACCACAACCACCATTAGAACTACCCTCAACACCACTAGACCACCTCCATCGAGTTTTGTTGCTCTCTCTCTCTCTCTCTCTCTCTCTCTCTCTCTCTCTCTCTCTTCTATTTATTCTGCCATAAACCACCAAACAAAACCACAACTGTGATCGTTTACTGTTGCCATTCGGTTTTCTGTTGAAACACCATCGGAACACCACCACCTGCAAGTTTTCCTGCTTACTTCATTTCTATTGTAAACATTCGCAAACCATCTGCATCTGTTCATTTCTATTTCAGATCGTTGACAGTCTGCAAAACACCACTATTCGAACACCATTATCTTTGCTGCAGCTGCTACACGCTGCCAGTTTCTGTTTCTGTACAGTAACAACTATGATGATGGTGTAATGATGATAAACATAATATGAAGTAGAGATAATGTGAATGATGATGGTTACACGAGATAAGCTTGAAATGGATGAATAGTGATACATGATGTGTGAATTTGCTCCTGTTTCTGCTTCGTTATTTTTCTCTTTCTGTTTATAAATGATAAAGACGATAAAGGAATGATGATGATGGACTATGATGGTGACTAGGGAAGATGAAGAAGAGGAAAAAAAGATATACGGGATAAATAAAATATAGGCTGTGATTTAAATGAGAAAAACAATAGCGGAGCAATGGTCTTGGGTGTGTGGGTGTTGAACGGGAGGTCGCGGGTTTAAGCCCGGGCTGTGACATCTTTTTAGGAAACTATTCTTTAAGGTAGTATACTTATTATTATTATTATTATTATTATTATTATTATTATTATTATTATTATTATTATTATTATTATTATTATTATTATTATTATTATTATTATTATTATTATTATTATTATTATTATTATTATTATAATTATTATAATTATTATTATTATTATTATTAGTAGTAGTAGTAAACATAATTAGTATTATTATTACTAACAATATCATTATTAATATTATTATTTTAAAATTTTTTATCATTATTATCATTAGTAGTAAAATTATTATAGTTATCATTATTATCAGTATTATTATTATTATTATTATTATTATTATTATTATCATCAGTAGTAAAATTATTATTATAGTTATTATTATTATCAGTAGTACTATTATTATAATCATTATTACTAAAAGCATCATTATTTTTAAATTCATATTTTTATTAAAGTTAGTATTATTTTTATCATTATTATAATTAATATTACTAACTATAACTTTAGTTTTAAATATATTTTGTATATAAAATATACCTATATTTTTATGATCTCAAACTAAAAAGATAGGTGTTATAAATTAGATACAAACTTTAAATATATAGAAGTATATATAATAAGTATACTACTTTTATTAATAAAATACTTTTTGTTCATTTACGTTTTAATACAACTCGAAATTATTAAAAATGTTATCATATTAAAAATTATGAGTATTTAAAAAAAACATGTTGATACTAAGTATTTATCCAAAATATTTTAATAATAGATTATTATGATAATTTAACAGAATATATATAAAATAAATATATTTAAGTAATTATTAATATTAAATTTAATATCATAAGTATATTACTAATATCAAAATATATATTTATTTGAATATTATTATATGTGTTAATATACATACTTGATATAGGTTCGTGAATCCGAGGCCAACCTTACACTTGTTCAATGTCGTCATATGTATTTTTACTATAAAATACAACATTTTGAGTTTCATTACTCCCTTTTAAATGTTTTTGCAATATATATATTTTTGGGACTGAGAATACATGCGCTGTTTTATAACTGTTTTACGAAATAGACACAAGTACTTAAAAACATTCTACGATTGAGTTACGAGTACACCGGATATCATCCCTTTATAGTCTGGTAATCTAAGAATTAGGAACCGAGCTCCTAATTGACGCGAATCGTAAAGATAGATCTATGGGCACTCACAAGCCCCAGTCAGAGAATTTGAACAGCTTTAGTACTTCGAAATTGGAATACAACCGCCAGCTTTAAAAGATATGATCTGTTTGTGAGGTGTACACAAACATCATATTTAAAAGAGTGGACTGTTTGTATGCTTTTGCATGACCGTGCGGAATGCCGGTATGCGGGGGATATTCTATATGCATCTTGTTAAGGTCGATTACCAGGTGTTTATATATCGTATGAATAATTTTCCAGCAGTGAGCAGACCAGCACAGATTGTTTTCAAAATATGAGTATCTTGTGGTCTATTATACTATCGGAAATGATTGTTTATGATAAACTAATGAACTCACCAACCTTTTGGTTGACACTTTAAAGCATGTTTATTCTCAGGTATTAAAGAAATCTTCCGCTGTGCATTTGTTCATTTTAGAGATACTACTTGGAGTCATTCATGACATATTCCAAAAGATGTTGCATTCGAGTCGTTGAGTTCATCAAGATTATTATTAAGTCAATTATAGTTGGATATATTATGAAATGGTATGCATGCCTGTCAACTTTTGATGTAATAAAAGTTGTCTTTTAAAAACGAATGCAATGTTTGTAAAATGTATCATATAGAGGTCAAATACCTCGCAATGTAACCAAATGTAATGTATTCGTCCTTATGGATTAGGACGGGTCGTTTCATGTGGTATCAGAGCAGTGGTCTTAGCAAACCAGGTCTTGCATTAGTGTGTCTAACTGATAGTTGTTTAGATGCATTAGTGGGTCTGGACTACGACCGTGTCTGCATGTCAAAAGTTTTGCTTATCATTTCGTGTCGAAAATTACCTGCTTATCATTCTTAGGGAATCATTTGCTTATCATTCTTAGTCTAGACACATCTTACTACATTGATTGCATGAATAGTGTATAGACAAATTCATATCTTAGCGTATCTGCTAATCCATATCTTAGCATATCTGTTACTGTAGACTTTCTCTGACACGTTTCCTTAATTCCCTCCGTAATCTACGGGATCTTTTGTACTATGTATAGGTATTCTATGTAATTAGAATATCATCCAATATTCGAAAATCATTTCATATCGAAAAAAATTCTTTATTCAATCGTACGAAATGGAACTCGCCACTAGTTCAAGTTCTTCGTATTTCGACAGCTATTCCGACATGGAGTTTCACCTAAGCTCCAAAAGCAACGTCACCAGAATGTATCAACCAATCAGCCATCCCCAATTCATCTGATGGGTTCGTAGTCGACTTAATCAATGGAGACGCGAAGAAGGCGATCCTTTCCACCAACCGAATTCACCTCTTGGTGAAGAACCTGAAGCACTTACCGGTGAAACAATCTGAAACACCATTTTCACCCTCATTTCCCGAATATCTCGCCACGATTATATTCTATCTAAAATTCTAAACCTTATTCATTCACTCATTCCTACCGAAAATCATTCCGGAGTAATAATAGAAGTCAACAAGCTTCGCGCCCGAGTTGTAGCCTTGGAAAATATGGTACAAAATGTACCAGCTTCAGCAAAATCACCGGCATCAACAGTACCACCAACATCAATACCAGTACCAACAACAACCCAAGTTTCAACATCACATGCCTCAACATCTCATTCTGTACCTCGATTATAATCATCATACTACGTATAGTTCTACATGAATTATCTTCGTTCGACATGGCAATTATGTAATCTCTAATGTTTTAGAGATTATATATCCTTGTTCTAACAGTAAATCAAATGAGTCTAATATCATATTGACTCATTAAATCCATGATTACATCTGAAGAAAATATATATGTATATATATTTTCATAAAGATTGTAATTAAATTTTTTTTTCATACAAACTGTTAATGGTGAAAATATTTTAACGGGTAGGTAATACCCGAGGAATATTTAGATTTTACATTAATAAGTTACACTGTATATTCTTCGAATCTGATTCAATAGTCATTTACTATCCTACTTACATCCACCGATATACGAATCCGTTCACCACAGAATAACCAATTTCATTCAATTTCATATTTGGATTTTGACTTATCAGAATCCAACAAGTGGCATAATGAAGAACACATTTAACAAAATAAAAATTTGTTAGAAACAAACAAATTAACTATGAGAAATTTTGTTAAGAATCCACGCTAACAAAATCCTAGCTAACTGTTCCTAGCTAACTTATTGCATTCTATTTATCGCAATTTATTTATGGCAATTTTATTTATTTTCATTTAATTACTGTTATTTATTTTAAGCACTTTAAATATCAGGACACGTATACAAGGTTTTGACATATCATATCGACGCATCTATATATATTATTTGGAATAACCATAGACACTCTATATGCAGTAATGCTTGAGTTAGCTATACAGGGTTGAGGTTGATTCTACAATAATATATATACTTTTAGTTGTGATCGAGTCTAAGACATGTATACAATGGGTCACGATACGTATTAATTAATTCGAATATAATATATTAAACTATATATGAATTATTGAATTGCCAATTGTGGACTACTAACTGTGGACTAATAACATTGGACAATTAAAAATGAATTAAAATATTGATTATAACATATGAAACTAAACACTTCTTCAAGTTCGCCACTTGATTTCATCTTAAACCCCATTTGTATCTTGACGATTACAATCTGCATTCAAACCTTTCATGATTTTTGAAAACACCTCAATCGAGAGGATGAACTAACCGCACTTCATCTACGGAAGAAAAGATTGATGCATATAGTTATGCACCTGAAAACACTCGAAACCTGAGTAAACGTTCAACACGTATCTGTGCTAGCTCCTTTGGCGTTGTTATTACCGAAAATAACTTTGCAATTCCTTTTCAAATTAGCCAATTTTGTCACAGCTCCAGCAAATCAACTTCAATTTTTCATTCGAATAAACCTTGTTATAAAGATTACCCCTTCATCATCATTACCAGATAACCGTTTATATTCCACCACATTAGCATTAAACTTACCAACAACCTTGTTGATCTTTGACTTTCCGAAGAATCACTACATTTATCAAAACCCTATCATATACTCATCCATGTCTTGTAACGAGAATTGTCGTATCAGTTACTGATAATCAGCAATCAGTATTTTGAATCTCGCAACGTTTCTACATCAATAGTTATATGTATACATATAACATTTATCTCTTAGAATTATGATCTTCCATTCTGAAATTATGAAAAGCACTCTAGCCTACGAATCAGTTCTTTGAGTTTTGAAAAAGCTGAATGAAGCAGCAGAAACTGTAGACAACCGTAAACGACCTTAACCATCGGAGGTTTGATGAAAAAAAATTATATGTTGGCAAAGCTTAAAAATGTTGGAACTGGAAAACATATTGAGCAAACCATGAAGGAGGCTGTGGACAAATCACAAAGACTAAATCTGCCTTCAAAGAATCCAAATGATTCAGTATCTGCTGAAGTCATTAACGAATACTTTGCTCCTGACACTACACCTTTACAGAGAAATCTTCATCATCATCCATCGATATTATAAATTCTAAGATATCATCGTATCTTTCATTATAAACATCCTCTATATTTCTGAAGATATTTTCATAACTATTCTTACCTGAAATCTTTTATCTCTTAACAATATCGGTGTTACATCAGAAAGGAAACTGTTTAGTTTCTATATTCTGTAAACCTTCGAGTTTAAATTATGAATGTTTCTGAATTAGTGTTGGAAACTGAAGCATGATTTAGTATAATATAATGACACTTGATCAACGTGATTATATTACAGTAAGTTTGTAGTGACCCGAACTTTTCCATGTTTATATATATATTAAATGAAATTGTTATTTACATGATTAAGTGTTTCCAATATGTTAATCAATCAAACTTGTTAAGACTTGATTAATTGAAATAGGTTTCATATAGACAATTGACCACCCAAGTTGACCGGTGATTCACGAACGTTAAAACTTGTAAAAACTATACGATGACATATATATGGTTATATATATAGTTAACATGATTTTATTATAAGTATGTATCTCATTAGGTATTTTAACAATGAGTTATATACATAAAAATGAGACTATTAATTTAAGAAACTCGAAAACGATGTATATAACGATTATCATTATAACAACGTCTTACTAGGTACATATGAATCATATTAAGATATTGATACACTTGGTTAATTATGTTAAATGATAAGTAAATATATTATTAAGTGTATTAACAATGAAATACAAATGTAAAAATAAGACTACTAACTTAATGATTTCGAAACGAGACATATATGTAACGATTATCGTCGTAACGACATTTAACTGTATATATATCATACTAAGATATATTATATATCATAATATCATGATAATATAACAATTTAACATCTCATTTGTTATAATAAATAATGGGTTAACAACATTCAACAAGATCGTTAACCTAAAGGTTTCAAAACAACATTTACATGTAACGACTAACGATGACTTAACGACTCAGTTAAAATGTATATACATGTAGTGTTTTAATATGTATTCATACACTTTTGAAAGACTTCAAGACACTTATCAAAATACTTCTACTTAACAAAAATTCTTACAATTACATCCTCGTTTAGTTTCATCAATAATTCTACTCGTATGCACCCGTATTCGTTCTTGTACAATACACAGCTTTTAGATGTATGTACTATTGGTATATATACTCCAATGATCAGCTCTTAGCAGCCCATATGAGTCACCTAACACATGTGGGAACCATCATTTGGCAACTAGCATAAAATATCTCATAAAATTACAAAAATATGAGTAATCATTCATGACTTATTTACATGAAAACAAAATTACATATCCTTTATATCTAATCCATACACCAAGGACCAAAAACACCTACAAACACTTTCATTCTTCAATTTTCTTCATCTAATTAATCTCTCTCAAGTTCTATCTTCAAGTTCTAAGTGTTCTTCATAAATTCCAAAAGTTCTAGTTTCATAAAATCAAGAATACTTCCAAGATTGCAAGTTTACTTCCAAGTTTTCTAAATCCATTCCAAGTAATCATCCAAGATCAAGAAACCTTTGTTACTTACAGTAGGTTATCTTTCTAATACAAGGTAATAATCATATTCAAACTTTAATTCAATTTCTATAACTATAACAATCTTATTTCGAGTGGAAATCTTACTTGAAATTGTTTTCGTGTCATGATTCTGCTTCAAGCACTTTCAAGCCATCCAAGGATCCTTTGAAGCTAGATCTATTTTTATCATTTCCAGTAGGTTTATCCAAGGAACTTGAGGTAGTAATGATGTTCATAACATCATTCGATTCATACGTATAAAGCTATCTTATTCGAAGGTTTAAACTTGTAATCACTAGAACATAGTTTAGTTAATTCTAAACTTGTTCGTAAATAAAAGTTAATCCTTCTAACTTGACTTTTAAAATCAACTAAACACATGTTCTATATCTATATGATATGCTAACTTAATGATTTAAAACCTGGAAACACGAAAAACAACGTAAAATCAGATTTACGCCGTCGTGAAAATGAAGAAGTTATGGGTAAAACAAGATTGGATAATTTGATTCACTCAAAACGGATTTAAAATGAAGAAGTTATGGGTAAAACAAGATTGGATAATTTTTCTCATTTTATCTACGTGAAAATTGGTAACAAATCTATTCCAACCATAACTTAATCAACTTGTATTGTATATTATGTAATCTTGAGATACCATAGACACGTATACAGTGTTTCGACCTATCATGTCGACACATCTATATATATTTCGGAACAACCATAGACACTCTATATGTGAATGTTGGAGTTAGCTATACAGGGTTGAGGTTGATTCAAAAATATATATAGTTTGAGTTGTGATCAATACTGAGATACGTATACACTGGGTCGTGGATTGATTCAAGATAATATTTATCGATTTATTTCTGTACATCTAACTGTGGACAACTAGTTGTAGGTTACTAACAAGGACAGCTGACTTAATAAACTTAAAACATCAAAATATATTATAAGTATTGTAAATATATTTTGAACATACTTTGATATATATGTATATATTGTTATAGGTTCGTGAATCAACCAGTGGCCAAGTCTTACTTCCCGACGAAGTAAAAATCTGTGAAAGTGAGTTATAGTCCCACTATTAAAATCTAATATTTTTGGGATGAGAATATATGCAGGTTTTATAAATGATTTACAAAATAGACACAAGTACGTGAAACTACATTCTATGGTTGAATTATCGAAATCGAATATGCCCCTTTTTATTAAGTCTGGTAATCTAAGAATTAGGGAACAGACACCCTAATTGACGCGAATCCTAAAGATAGATCTATTGGGCCTAACAAACCCCATCCAAAGTACCGGAGGCTTTAGTACTTCGAAATTTATATCATATCCGAAGGGTGTCCCGGAATGATGGGGATATTCTTATATATATGCATCTTGTTAATGTCGGTTACCAGGTGTTCACCATATGAATGATTTTTATCTCTATGTATGGGATGTGTATTGAAATATGAAATCTTGTGGTTTATTGTTAGGATTTGATATATATAGGTTAAACCTATAACTCACCAACATTTTTGTTGACGTTTAAAGCATGTTTATTCTCAGGTTAATACTAAGAGCTTCCGCTGTTGCATACTAAAATAAGGACAAGATTTGGAGTCCATGTTTGTATGATATTGTGTAAAAACTGCATTCAAGATACTGATTTCGATGTAACATATTTGTATTGTAAACCATTATGTAATGGTCGTGTGTAAACAGGATATTTTAGATTATCATTATTTGATAATCTACGTAAAGCTTTTTAAACCTTTATTTATGAAATAAAGGTTATGGTTTGTTTTAAAAATAAATGCAGTCTTTGAAAAACGTCTCATATAGAGGTCAAAACCTCGCAACGAAATCAATTAATATGGAACGTTTTTAATCAATAAGAACGGGACATTTCACAATACATCCTGGAACGGGGAAGATGTACAAGGATCTTAAGAAACATTTTTGGTGGCCAGGTATGAAAGCCGATATTGCTAAATATGTAGGAGAATGTTTGACGCGTTCTAAGGTCAAAGCTGAACATCAGAAACCATCAGGTCTACTACAACAACCTGAAATCCCGGAATGGAAATGGGAAAACATTACCATGGATTTCATTACTAAATTGCCAAGGACTGTAAGTGGTTATGATACTATTTGGGTAATAGTTGATAGTCTCACCAAGTCAGCACACTTCCTGCCAATAAGAGAAGATGACAAGATGGAGAAGTTAGCACGACTGTATTTGAAGGAAATCGTCTCCAGACATGGAATACCAATCTCTATTATCTCTGATAGGGATGGCAGATTTATTTCAAGATTCTGGCAGACATTACTGCAAGCATTGGGAAACTAAATCCAAGGTACATTGGACCATTCAAGATTATAGATCGTGTCGAACCAGTAGCTTACCAACTGGAGCTACCTCAACAACTCGCGGCTGTACATAATACTTTCCACGTCTCAAATTTGAAGAAATGTTTTGCTAAAGAAGATCTCACTATTCCGTTGGACGAAATCCAAATCAATGAAAAACTTCAATTCATTGAAGAACCCGTCAAAATAATGGATCGTGAGGTTAAGAGACTTAAACAAAACAAGATACCGATTGTTAAGGTTCGATGGAATGCTCGTAGAGGACCCGAGTTCACCTGAGAGCATGAATATCAGATGAAGAAGAAATACCCGCTTTATTTCCAGAAGATACGTCAACACCTCCAACTGCTTAAAATTTCGGGACGAAATTTATTTAACGGGTAGACACTGTAGTGACCCGAACGTTTCCATGTTTATATATATATTAAATGAAATTGTTATTTACATGATTAAGTGTTTCCAACATGTTAAGCAATCAAACTTGTTAAGACTTGATTAATTGAAATAGGTTTCATATAGACAATTGACCACCCAAGTTGACCGGTGATTCACGAACGTTAAAACTTGTAAAAACTATACGATGACATATATATGGTTATATATATAGTTAACATGATTTTATTATAAGTATGTATCTCATTAGGTATTTTAACAATGAGTTATATACATAAAAATGAGACTATTAATTTAAGAAACTCGAAAACGATGTATATAACGATTATCGTTATAACAACATATTACTAGGTACATATGAATCATATTAAGATATTGATAAACTTGGTTAATTATGTTAAATAATAAGTAAATATATTATTAAGTGTATTAACAATGAAATACATATGTAAAAATAAGACTACTAACTTAATGATTTCGAAACGAGACATATATGTAACGATTATCGTTATAACGACATTTAACTGTATATATATCATACTAAGATATATTATATATCATAATATCATGATAATATAACAATTTAACATCTCATTTGTTATAATAAATAATGGGTTAACAACAATCAACAAGATCGTTAACCTAAAGGTTTCAAAACAACATTTACATGTAACGACTAACGATGACTTAACGACTCAGTTAAAATGTATATACATGTAGTGTTTTAATATGTATTCATACACTTTTGAAAGACTTCAAGACACTTATCAAAATACTTCTACTTAACACAAATGCTTACAATTACATCCTCGTTCAGTTTCATCAACAATTCTACTCGTATGCACCCGTATTCGTACTCGTACAATACACAGCTTTTAGATGTATGTACTATTGGTATATACACTCCAATGATCAGCTCTTAGCAGCCCATGTGAGTCACCTAACACATGTGGGAACCATCATTTGGAAACTAGCATGAAATATCTCATAAAATTACAAAAATATGAGTAATCATTCATGACTTATTTACATGAAAACAAAATTACATATCCTTTATATGTAATCCATACACCAATGACCAAAAACACCTACAAACACTTTCATTCTTCAATTTTCTTCATCTAATTAATCTCACTCAAGTTCTATCTTCAAGTTCTAAGTGTTCTTCATAAATTCCAAAAGTTCTAGTTTCATAAAATCAAGAATACTTCCAAGATTGCAAGTTTACTTCCAAGTTTTCTAAATCCATTCCAAGTAATCATCCAAGATTAAGAAACCTTTGTTACTTACAGTAGTTTATCTTTCTAATACAAGCTAATAATCATATTCAAACTTTAATTCAATATCTATAACTATAACAATCTTATTTCGAGTGGAAATCTTACTTGAAATTGTTTTCGTGTCATGATTCTGCTTCAAGAACTTTCAAGCCATCCAAGGATCCTTTGAAGCTAGATCTATTTTTCTCATTTCCAGTAGGTTTATCCAAGGAACTTGAGGTAGTAATGATGTTCATAACATCATTCGATTCATACATATAAAGCTATCTTATTCGAAGGTTTAAACTTGTAATCACTAGAACATAGTTTAGTTAATTCTAAACTTGTTCGCAAATAAAAGTTAATCCTTCTAACTTGACTTTTAAAATTAACTAAACACATGTTCTATATCTATATGATATGCTAACTTAATGATTTAAAACCTGGAAACACGAAAAACACCGTAAAATCGGATTTACGCCGTCGTAGTAACACCGCGGGCTGTTTTGGGTTAGTTAATTAAAAACTATGATAAACTTTGATTTAAAAGTTGTTATTCTGAGAAAATGATTTTTATTATGAACATGAAACTATATCCAAAAATTATGGTTAAACTCAAAGTGGAAGTATGTTTTCTAAAATGGTCATCTAGACGTCTTTCTTTCGACTGAAATGACTACCTTTACAAAAATGACTTGTAACTTAAAACGGATTTAAAATGAAGAAGTTATGGGTAAAACAAGATTGGATAATTTTTCTCATTTTAGCTACGTGAAAATTGGTAACAAATCTATTTCAACCATAACTTAATCAACTTGTATTGTATATTATGTAATCTTGAGATACCATAGACACGTATACAACGTTTCGACCTATCATGTCGACACATCTATATATATTTCGGAACAACCATAGACACTCTATATGTGAATGTTGGAGTTAGCTATACAGGGTTGAGGTTGATTCCAAAATATATATAGTTTGAGTTGTGATCAATACTGAGATACGTATACACTGGGTCATGGATTGATTCAAGATAATATTTATCGATTTATTTCTGTACATCTAACTGTGGACAACTAGTTGTAGGTTACTAACGAGGACAGCTGACTTAATAAACTTAAAACATCAAAATATATTAAAAGTGTTGTAAATATATTTTGAACATACTTTGATATATATGTATATATTGTTATAGGTTCGTGAATCAACAAGTGGCTAAGTCTTACTTCCCGACGAAGTAAAAATCTGTGAAAGTGAGTTATAGTCCCACTTTTAAAATCTAATATTTTTGGGATGAGAATACATGCAGGTTTTATAAATGATTTACAAAATAGACACAAGTACGTGAAACTACATTCTATGGTTGAATTATCGAAATCGAATATGCCCCTTTTTATTAAGTCTGGTAATCTAAGAATTAGGGAACAGACACCCTAATTGACGCGAATCCTAAAGATTGATCTATTGGGCCTAACAAACCCCATCCAAAGTACCGGATGCTTTAGTACTTCGAAATTTATATCATATCCGAAGGGTGTCCCGGAATGATGGGGATATTCTTATATATGCATCTTGTTAATGTCGGTTACCAGGTGTTCACCATATGAATGATTTTTATCTCTATGTATGGGATGTGTATTGAAATATGAAATCTTGTGGTCTATTGTTACGATTTGATATATATAGGTTAAACCTATAACTCACCAACATTTTTGTTGACGTTTAAAGCATGTTTATTCTCAGGTGAATACTAAGAGCTTCCGCTGTTACATACTAAAATAAGGACAAGATTTGGAGTCCATGTTTGTATGATATTGTGTAAAAACTGCATTCAAGAAACTGATTTCGATGTAACATATTTGTATTGTAAACCATTATGTAATGGTCGTGTGTAAACAGGATATTTTAGATTATCATTATTTGATAATCTACGTAAAACTTTTTAAACCTTTATTTATGAAATAAAGGTTATGGTTTGTTTTAAAAATGAATGCAGTCTTTGAAAAACGTCTCATATAGAGGTCAAAACCTCGCAACGAAATCAATTAATATGGAACGTTTTTAATCAATAAGAACGGGAGATTTCAAAGTTATGCTAAGTTTTTAATGGAACGTGATGATTCATAGATCATACTCTCATCATGTGCCATGTTGCACGACTCTTGCATTCTATTTAATCTATAAACATATCAATAACATATTTTCTTGATAGTCTTATCTTTTCCCTTGAATTCCAGAAATCAACCATGACTACGTCAAAAGATATGACGAAACTTTACTTTCTCATTGCACTCTTTTACGATAGTTTCACTCGTACTTTTTGAGTAATCGAATTATCTTATCCATATTACTCAACAGTAATAAAACTCTATTTATCAGCTCCTGTTCGTAAGGAAAACATTCGTATTGTTAGCCATGATGATCAAATTTCGGGGACGAAATTTCTTTAACGGGTAGGTACTGTGACGACCCAGAAATTTCCGACCAAATTTAAACTTAATTTTCTTATGATTTCGACAAGATAAGCAAAGTTTGTAATATTGAGTCTCAAAATTTTGAACTGTTTCATATATTCACTTGACCTTCGACCATTCCCGACGATTCACGAACCACTAATTGTAAATAGATATGTGTGTAAATATATAAATAATAATTGGAAGTATAATTTGAAATATTGAATGTTGTTGTTATGAAATATGATATTATAATAATTATTATTAAAACATATCTATATATACATAAAAGTATATTAAAAATAAATATTAAATGATTGTAATTCTCGTTTGATGCTCCGATTGATATTAAGCAAGTCTAAATCCGAACTTATATGATTTTAAAAAAGTAAACGGTGACTCAAAAATGAGTTATATAAATTATAGGCTTATTAAAGATATATTTAGGAGCTATTTGTTAAATTTTACAACTTTTCGTATTTTACTTGGGGTTGGGAGTGAATAATTAATATAATTTTTATTTAATATTTAATGACTGAATTTTATACCATAATAACCAAAATAAATAAATGAACTTAATTTAAAAATTTAGAATTTATCCGAGTACTTTTATCCGCTACGATTTAACAACGTAGCGCAATGTACCATTTCATTAAATATTGCCGGTAATAATAATCCAAAATAAGACAACTAGCCTTAGTTTCACATGTTTTCTTTTAAACTTTTGATTTATGTAATGATTATTATATTTATTAAATTAAATTTTCCTATATAATACTCCATTGTGATTTTCTCTTTGTGCAACTAAACCCAACAATTATTGACTTGATTAGTCGATTACAACCCACTTTCATGTTTGCTTGCTATTTGTCGACTACCACTATCTACCTAATGTATATGCTATATCTATATTTATATATATATAATGATCACCCCAATCTACCTAATATCCATTTTATATCTATATTTATATGTATACGAGGCATGAACTATAGCTAATGAAAGTGTTGGCAATCAATAATTATATCTGTGAGCTATAATCACATTTAAAATTGTGTGAATTATATTTAAACCCACCACATGTTATATAAATACATGTTATAATATTATATATATAACTTGGAGTTAGATTCAATTCACCATCGCAACATTTTTCTTTGTAAGATACTACCACCGACGTTTCCTTCTCTGGTCACCTCACCATCATCACCGGCATACATCATCTACGACTCACCATCACAACCGTCACCCTCATCGAAACCCACCTATAACATCACCCATTTAAACTGCTACGCTGCCGTTTTCTCTCGGAACCATCGCCATCTTTTCACCACAACCACCATTAGAACTACCCTCAACACCACTAGACCACCTCCATCGAGTTTTATTACTCTCTCTCTCTCTCTTTTATTTCTTCTACCGTAAACCACCAAACAAAACCACCACTGTGATCGTTTACTGTTGCCATTCGGTTTTCTGTTGAAACACCATCGGAACACCACCACCTGCAAGTTTTCCTACTTACTTCATTTCTGTTGTAAACAATCGCAAACCATCTGCATCTGTTCATTTCTGTTTCAGATCGTTGACAGTCTGCAAAACACCACTATTCGAACACCATTATCTTTGCTGCAGCTGCTACACGCTGCCAGTTTCTGTTTTTGTACAGTAACAACCATGATGATGGTGTAACGATGATAAACATAATATGAAGTAGAGATAATGTGAATGATGATGGTTACACGAGATAAGCTTGAAAAGGATGAATAGTGATACATGATGTGTGAATTTGCTCCTGTTTCTGCTTCGTTATTTTTCTCTTTCTGTTTATAAATGATAAAGACGATAAAGGAATGATGATGATGGACTATGATGGTGACTAGGGAAGATGAAGAAGAGGAAAAAAAGATATACGGGATAAATAAAATATAGGCTGTGATTTAAATGAGAAAAACAATAGCGGAGCAATGGTCTTGGGTGTGTGTATGAATGATATAGGTTCGTGAATCCGAGGCCAACCCTGCATTGTTCAATATAGTCATATATATTTTTACTACAAAATACATTAGGTGAGTTTCATTTGCCTTTTTACCTTTTATATTTTTGGGCTGAGAATACATGCGCAATTTTTATAAATGTGTTACGAAATAGACACAAGTAATCGAAACTACATTATATGGTTGAATGATCGAAGCCGAATATGCCCCTTTTGCTTGGTAACCTAAGAATTAGTAAACCGATCTACTAATTGACGCGAATCCTAAGGATAGATCTATTGGGCCTAACGAACCCCATCCAAAGTACCGAATGCTTTAGTACTTCGATGTTGTTTTTATCATGTCCGAAGGATTTCCCGGAATGATAGTAGATATTCTTATATGCATCTAGTTAATGTCGGTTACCAGGTGTTCAATTCATATGAATGATATTTTTGTCTCTATGCATGGGACGTATATTTATAAGAAATGAAAATGAAAATCTTATGGTCTATTAAAATGATGGAAATGAATGTTTATGTTAAACTAATGAACTCACCAACCTTTTGGTTGACACTTTAAAGCATGTTTATTCTCAGGTATGAAAGAAATCTTCCGCTGTGCATTTGCTCATCTTAGAGATATTACTTGGAGTCATTCATGACGTATTTCAAAAGACGTTGCATTCGAGTCATTGAGTTCATCAAGATTATTATTAAGTCAATTATAGACAGATATATTATGAAATGGTATGCTTGCCGTCAACTTTCGATGTAATGAAAGATTGTCTTTTCAAAAACGAATGCAATGTTTGTAAAATGCATCATATAGAGGTCAAGTACCTCGCAATGTAATCAACTGTTGTGAATCATTTATAATCGATATGGACTTCATCCGGATGGATTAGGACGAGTCTCTACAGTGTGGGTGTTGAAAGGGAGGTCGCGGGTTCAAGCCCGGGCTGTGACATCTTTTTAGGAAACTATTCTTTTAGGTAGTATACTTATTATTCAAATTATTATTATTATTATTGTTATTATTATTATTATTATTATTATTATTATTATTATTATTATTATTATTATTATTATTATTATTATTATTATTATTATTATTATTATTATTATTAGTAAACATTATTAGTATTATTATTACTAACAATATCATTATTAGTATTATTATTTTAAAAATTACTATCATTATTATCATTAGTAGTAAAATTATTATAGTTATCATTATTATCAGTATTATTATTATTATTATTATTATTATTATTATTATTATTATTATTATTATTATCATTAGTAGTAAAATTATTATTATAGTTATTATTATTATCAGTAGTACTATTATTATAATCATTATTACTAAAAGCATCATTATTTTTAAATTCATCTTTTTATTAAAGTTAGTATTATTTTTATCATTATTATTATTATAATTAATATTAGTAACTATAACTTTAGTTTTAAATATATTTCATATATAAAATATAACTATATTTTTGTAATCTCAAACTAAAAAGATAGATGTTATAAATTAGATACAAACTTTAAATATATAGAAGTATATATAATAAGTATACAACTTTTACTAATAAAATACTTTTTGTTCATTTACGTTTTAATATAACTCGAAATTATTAAAAATGTTATCATATTAAAAATTATTAGTATTTAAAAAAAATGTTGATACTAAGTATTTATCCAAAATATTTTAATAATAGATTATTATGATAATTTAATAGAATATATATAAAATAAATATATTTAAGTAATTATTAATATTAAATTTAATATCACAAGTATATTACTAATATCAAAATATATATTTATTTGAATATTATTATATGTGTTAATATACATACTTGATATAGGTTCGTGAATCCGAGGCCAACCTTACACTTGTTCAATGTCGTCATATGTATTTTTACTATAAAATACAACATTGTGAGTTTCATTACTCCCTTTTTAAATGTTTTTGCAATATATATATTTTTGGGACTGAGAATACATGCGTTGTTTTATAACTGTTTTACGAAATTGACACAAGTACTTAAAAACATTCTACGATTGAGTTACGAGTACACCGGATATCACCCCTTTATAGTCTGGTAATCTAAGAATTAGGAAACCGAGCTCCTAATTGACGCGAATCCT
The DNA here is from genome assembly GCF_046630445.1 of Rutidosis leptorrhynchoides. NCBI lineage: Eukaryota > Viridiplantae > Streptophyta > Magnoliopsida > Asterales > Asteraceae > Rutidosis > Rutidosis leptorrhynchoides. Next base: position 212,151,305 of record NC_092341.1, on the reverse strand, counting down.
AAAGATAGATCTATGGGCACTCACAAGCTCCAATCAGAGAATTTGAACTGCTTTAGTACTTCGAAATAGGTATACAATCGCCAGCTTTAAAAGATATGATCTGTTTATGAGGTGTACACAACCATCATATTTAAAAGAGTGGCCTGTTTGTATGCTTTTGCATGACCGTGCGGAATGCCGGTATGCGGGGGATATTCTATATGCATCTTGTTAAGGTCGATTACCAGGTGTTTATATATCGTATGAATGATTTTCTAGCAGTGAGCAGACCTGCACAGATTTTTTTTTGAAATATGAGTATTTTGTGGTCTATTATACTATCGGAAATGATTATTTATGATAAACTAATGAACTCACCAACCTTTTGGTTGACACTTTAAAGCATGTTTATTCTCAGGTATTAAAGAAATCTTCCGGTGTGCATTTGCTCATTTTAGAGATACTACTTGGAGTCATTCATGACATATTTCAAAAGACGTTGCATTCGAGTGGTTGAGTTCATCAAGATTATTATTAAGTCAATTATAGGTGGATATATTATGAAATGGTATGCATGCCTATCAACTTTTGATGTGATGAAAGTTGTCTTTTAGTCTTTTAAAAACGAATGCAATGTTTGTAAAATGTATCATATAGAGGTCAAGTCCCTCGCGATGTAACCAAATGTAACGTATTCATCCTTATGGATTAGGACGGGTTGCTTCATGTGGTATCAGAGCGGTGGTCTTAGCGAACCAGGTCTTGCATTAGTGTGTCTAACTGATAGTTGTTTAGATGCATTAGTGGGTCTGGACTTCGACCGTGTCTGCATGTCAAAAGTTTTGCTTATCATTTCGTGTCAAAAATTACCTGCTTATCATTCTTAGGAAATCATTTGCTTATCATTCTTAGTCTAGACACATCTTACTGCATTGATTGCATGAATAGTGTATAGACAAATTCATATCTTAGCGTATCTGCTAATCCATATCTAAGCGTATCTGTTACTGTAGACTTTATCTGACACGTTTCCTTAATTCCCTTCGTAATCTACGGGATCTTTTGTACTATGTATAGGTATTCTATGTAATTAGAATATCATCCAATATTGAAAAATCATTTCATATCGAAAAAAATTCTTTATTCAATCGTACGAAATGGAACTCACCACTAGTTCAAGTTCTTCGGATTCCGATAGCTATTCCGACAGGGAGTTTCACCTAAGCTCCAAAAGCAACGTCACTAGAATGAATCAACCAATCAGCCATCCCCAATTTATCTGATGGGTTTATAGTCGACTTAATCAATGGAGACGCGAAGAAGGCGATCCTTTCCACCAACAGATTTCACCTCTTGGTGAAGAACCTGAAGCACTTACCAGTGAAACAATCCAAAACACCATTTTCACCCTCATTTCCATAATATCTCGCCATGATTATATTCTATCTAAAATTCTAAACCTTATTCATTCGCTCATTCCTACCGACAATCATTCCGGAGTAATAACATAAGTCAACAAGCTTCGCACCCGAGTTGTAGCCTTGGAAAATATGGTACAAAACGTACCAGCTTCAGCCACACCACCGGCATCAACAGTACCACCAATATCAATACCAGTACCAACAACAACCCAAGTTTCAACATCACATGCCTCAACATCTCATCCTGTACCTCGATTATAATCATCATACTACGTATCGTTCTACATCAATAATCTTCGTTCGACATGGCAATTATGTAATCTCTAATGTTTTAGAGATTATATATCCTTGTTCTAACAGTAAATCAAATAAGTCTAATATCATATTGAGTCATTAAATCTATGATTACATCTGAAAAAAATATATATGTATATATATTTTCATAAAGATTGTAATTAAATTTTTTTTCATACAAACTGTTAATGGTGAAAATATTTTAACGGGCAGGTAATACCAGAGGAATATTTAGATTTTACATTAATAAGTTACACTGTACATTCTTCGAATCTGATTCAACAGTCATTTACTATCCTACTTACATCCACCGATATATGAATCCGTTCACCACAGAATAACCATTGTCATTCAATTTCATATTTGGATTTTGACTTATCAGAATCCAACAAGTGGCATAATGAAGAACACATTTGACGAAATAAAAATTTGTTAGAAACAAATAAATTAACTATGAGAAATTTTGTTAAGAATCCACGCTAACAAAATCCTAGCTAACTGTTCCTAGCTAACTGATTACATTCTATTTATCGCAATTTATTTATCGCAATTTTAATTATTGTCATTTAATTACTGTTATTTATTTTACGCACTTTAAATAACGGGACACGTATACAAGGTTTTGACATATCATATCGACGCATCTATATATATTATTTGGAATAACCATAGACACTCTGTATGCAGTAATACTCGAGTTAGCTATACAGGGTTGAGGTTGATTCTACAATAATATATATACTTTGAGTTGTGATCGAGTCTGAGACATGTATACAATGGGGCACGATACGTATTAATTAATTCGAGTATAATATATTAAACTATATATGAATTATTGAACTGCCAATTGTGGACTACTAACTGTGGACTAATAACATTGGACAATTAAAAATAAATTAAAATATTGATTATAACATATGAAACTAAACACTTCTTCAAGTTTGCCACTTGATTTCATCTTAAACCCCATTTGTATCTTGATGATTACAATCTGCGTTCAAACCTTTCATGATTCTTGAAAACACCTTAATCGAGAGGATGAACCAACTGCACTTCATCTACGGAAGAAAATATTTATGCATATAGTTATGCACCTGAAAACACTCGGAACCTGAGTGAACGTTTAACACGTATCTGTGCTAGCTCCTTTGGCGTTGTTATTACCGAAAATAACTTTGCAATTCCTTTTCAAATTATCCAATTTTGTCACAGCTCCAGCAAATCAACTTCAATTTTTCATTCGAATAAACCTTGTTATAAAGATTACCCCTTCATCATCGTTACCGGAGAACCGTTTATATTCCACCACATTAGCAGTAAACTTACCAATAACCTTGTTGATCTTTGACCTTTCGAAGAATCATTACATTTATTGAAACCCTATCATATACTCATCCACATCTTGTAATGAGAATTGCCATATCAATTACTGATAATCAGCAATCAATATTTTGAATCTCGCAACGTTTCTACATCAACAGTTATATGTATACATATAAAATTTATCTCTTAGAATTATGATCTTCCATTTTGAAATTCTAAAAAGCACTCTAGCCTACGAATCAGTTCTTTGAGTTTTGAAAAGCTGAATGAAGCAGCAGAAACTGTAGACAACCGTAAATGACCTTAACTGTCGGAGGTTTGATGAAAAAAATTGTATGTTGGCAAAGCTCAGAAATGTTGGAACTGGAAAACGGATTGAGCAAACCATGAAGGAGGCTGTGGACAAATCACAAAGACTAAATCTGCCTTCAAAGAATCCAAATGATTCAGTATCTACTGAAGTCATTAACGAATACTTTGCTCCTGACACTACACCTTTACGGAGAAATCTTCATCATCATCCATCGATATTAGAAATTCTAAGATATCATTGTATCTTTCATTATAAACATCCTCGATATTTCTGAAGATATTTTCATAACTATTCTTACCTGAAATCTTTTATCTCTTAACAATATCGGTGTTACATCATAAATGAAATTGTTTAGTTTCTATATTCTGTAAACCTTCGAGTTTAAATTATGAATGTTTCTGAAGTAGTATTTGAAACTGAAGCATGAGTTAGTATAATATAATGACACTTGATCAAGGTGATTATATTACAGTAAGTTATGCTGAGTTTCTAATGGAACGCGATGATTCGCAGATCATACTCTCATCATGTGCCATGCTGCACGACTCTTGCATTCTATTTAATCTATAAACATATCAATAACATATTTTCTTGATGGTCCTATCTTTTCTCTTGAATTCTGGAAATCAACCATGACTACGTCAAAAGATATGACGAAACTTTACTTTCTCATTGCACTCTTTTACGATAGTTTCACTCGTACTTTTTGAGTAATCGAATTATCTTATCAATATTACTCAACAGTAATAAAACTCTATTTATCAGCTCCTGTTCGTAAGGAAAACATTCGTATTGTTTGCCATGACTTTCTCGATAAAATTTCGGGGACAAAATTTCTTTAACGGGTAGGTACTGTGACGACCCGGAAATTTCCAACCAAATTTAAACTTAATTCTCTTATGATTTCGACACGATAAGCCAAGTCTGTAATATTGAGTCTCAAAATTTTGAACTGTTTCATATATTCACTTGACCTTCGACCATTCCCGATGATTCACAAACCACTAATTGTAAATAGATATGTGTGTAAATATATAAATAATAATTGGAAGTATAATTTGAAATATTGAATGTTGTTGTTATGAAATATGATATTATAATAATAATAATTATTATTAAAACATATCTATATATACATAAAAGTATATTAAAAATAAATATTAAATGATTGTAATACTCGTTTGATGTTCTGATTGATATTAAGCAAGTCTAAATCCGAACTTATATGATTTTAAAAAAGTAAACGGTGACTCAAAAATGAGTTATATAAATTATAGGCTTATTAAAGATATATTTAGGAGCTATTTGTTAAATTTTACAACTTTTCGTATTTTACTTGGGGTTGGGAGTGAATAATTAATATAATTTTTATTTAATATTTAATGACTGAATTTTATACCATAATAACCAAAATAAATAAATGAACTTAATTTAAAAATTTAGAATTTATCCGAGTACTTTTATCCGCTACGATTTAACAACGTAGCGCAATGTACCATTTCATTAAATATTGCCGGTAATAATAATCCAAAATAAGACAACTAGCCTTAGTTTCACATGTTTTCTTTTAAACTTTTGATTTATGTAATGATTATTATATTTATTAAATTAAATTTTCCTATATAATACTCCATTGTGATTTTCTCTTTGTGCAACTAAACCCAACAATTATTGACTTGATTAGTCGATTACAACCCACTTTCATGTTTGCTTGCTATTTGTCGACTACCACTATCTACCTAATGTATATGCTATATCTATATTTATATATATATAATGATCACCCCAATCTACCTAATATCCATTCTATATCTATATTTATATGTATACGGGGCACGAACTATAGCTAATGAAAGTGTTGGCACTCAATAATTATATCTGTGAGCTGTAATCACATTTAAAATTGTGTGAATTATATTTAAACCCACCACATGTTATATAAATACATGTTATAATATTATATATATATAACTTGGAGTTAGATTCAACTCACCACCACAACATTTTTCTTTGTAAAGTACTACCACCGACTTTTCCTTCTCCGGTCACCTCACCATCATCACCGGCATACATTATCTACGACTCACCATCACAACCGTCACCCTCATCGAAACCCACCTAAAACATCACCCATTTAAACTGCTACGCTGCTATTTTCTCTCGGAACCATCACCATCTTTTCACCACAACCACCATTAGAACTACCCTCAACACCACTAGACCACCTCCATCGAGTTTTGTTGCTCTCTGTAGTGACCCGAACTTTTCCATGTTTATATATATTAATTGAGATTGATATTTACATGATTAAATGTTTCCAACATGTTAAGCAATCAAACTTGTTAAGACTTGATTAATTGAAATATGTTTCATATAGACAATTGACCACCCAAGTTGACCGGCGATTCACGAACGTTAAAACTTGTAAAAACGACATGACGATATATATATGGATATACATATGGTTAACATGAGATTATGATAAGTAAGTATCTCCATAAGTATATTAACAATGAGTTATATACATATAAACAAGACTACTAACTTAAGGATTTCGAAACGAGACATATATGTAACGATTATCGTTGTAACGACATTTAAATGTATATATATCATATTAAGATATATTAATATATCATAATATCATGATAATATAATAATTTAACATCTCATTAGATATAATAAACAATGGGTTTACAACATTAATTGAGATCGTTAACTTAAAGGTTTCAAAACAACACTTACATGTAACGACTAACGATGACTTAACGACTCAGTTAAAATGTATATACATGTAGTGTATTTAGATGTATTAAAATACTTTCGGAAGACTTCAAGACATATATCAAAACACTCATACTTAACAAAAATGGTTACAGTTACTTTTCCATTCTTTTCTTTCATCAAGAATTCTAGTCGTATTCTTACCCGTATTATACACAGCTTCAAAACGTACTTACTATGAGTATATACTAATAGGAACTAGCATGGGATTCCACTCTTGATTATGTCATGTATGACTAATCAATTTTAACTTCTACCATGAGCTAGTCAACTAACTAGAACTCCTTTTAACCCCACTCACCACTCACCAATTACCACTCATCATTCACTCCATTTCACTTCCAATTCTCTTTCTAATTCTCTCTCAACACACACACACACACACTATTATGAACGTATTTTTCCAGTAGTTAATCATCATCTTCATCAAAAATCACTTCAAGAATCAAGCTATAATCATCATAGGAAGAACACTTCAAGAACCCTTCAAAAATCCCTTCAATTTCTAATTATTATTATTATTATTATTATTATTATTATTATTATTATTATTATTATTATTATTATTATTATTATTATTATTATTATCATTAGTAGTAAAATTATTATTATAGTTATTATTATTATCAGTAGTACTATTATTATAATCATTATTACTAAAAGCATCATTATTTTTAAATTCATCTTTTTATTAAAGTTAGTATTATTTTTATCATTATTATTATTATAATTAATATTACTAACTATAACTTTAGTTTTAAATATATTTCGTATATAAAATATAACTATATTTTTATGATCTCAAACTAAAACGATAGATGTTATAAATTAGATACAAACTTTAAATATATAGAAGTATATATAATAAGTATACTACTTTAATAATAAAATACTTTTTGTTCATTTACGTTTTAATATAACTCGAAATTATTAAAAATGTTATCATATTAAAAATTATGAGTATTTAAAAAAAATGTTGATACTAAGTATTTATCCAAAATACATTAATAATAGATTATTATGATAATTTAATAGAATATATATAAAATAAATATATTTAAGTAATTATTAATATTAAATTTAATATCACAAGTATATCACTAATATCAAAATATATATTTATTTGAATATTATTATATGTGTTAATATACATACTTGATATAGGTTCGTAAATCCGAGGCCAACCTTACACTTGTTCAATGTCGTAATATGTATTTTTACTATAAAATACAACATTGTGAGTTTCATTACTCCCTTTTTAAATGTTTTTGCAATATATATATTTTTGGGACTGAGAATACATGCGTTGTTTTATAACTGTTTTACGAAATAGACACAAGTACTTAAAAACATTCTACGATTGAGTTACGAGTACACCGGATATCACCCCTTTATAGTCTGGTAATCTAAGAATTAGGAAACCGAGCTCCTAATTAACGCGAATCCTAAAGATAGATCTATGGGCACTCACAAGCCCCAGTCAGAGAATTTGAACTGCTTTAGTACTTCGAAATAGGTATACAACCGCCAGCTTTAAAAGATATGATCTGTTTGTAAGGTGTACAAAACCATCATATTAAAAAGAGTGGGCTATTTGTACGCTTTTGCATGACCGTGCGAAATGCCGGAATGCGGGGGATATTCTATATGCATCTTGTTAAGGTCGATTACCAGGTGTTTATATATCGTATGAATGATTTTCCAGCAGTGAGCAGACCTGCACAGATTGTTTTCGAAATATGAGTATCTTGTGATCTATTATACTATCGAAAATGATTATTTATGATAAACTAATGAACTCACCAACCTTTTGGTTGACACTTTAAAGCATGTTTATTCTCAGGTATTAAAGAAATCTTTCGCTGTGCATTTGCTCATTTTAGAGATACTACTTGGAGTCATTCATGACATATTTCAAAAGATGTTGCATTCGAGTCATTGAGTTCATCAATATTATTATTAAGTCAATTATTGTTGGATATATTATGAAATGGTATACATGCCTGTTAAATTTTGATGTGATGAAAGTTGTCTTTTAAAAACGAATGCAATGTTTGTAAAATGTATCATATAGAGGTCAAGTACCTCGCGATGTAACCAAATGTAATGTATTCGTCCTTATGGATTAGGACGGGTCGCTTCATAATTGGTTACAGCTAGTGGACGGTTAATGATATCGAAGATGATAGATGGTGATGTATGTATATTGATGATGATGTTTTAAAAAGAGTGGGGATGATTATGTTAAAGGTGATAAATTACATGTATATGGTGATAATCTAATGCAAAAAGTGATAGCAAACATAAGGTGATGATTATGATTCGAACGATGATGTTTACGATGATGATGAGATGAAAATGGTGACGAGGTAAGATGATGAAGGTTTAGCATGATAAATGATAATTATGGATTTTGGGTTTTGAAGAAGAAAAGGAAAAAGATGTAAACGGGTTAAATAGTTGTGCTTAGCGGGATGTCGCGGGTTCAGACCCGGACTTGGGCATTTTTTTATGGCTACTTCTTTGAGGTAGTTTACTTATTACTCAATATTATTATTATTATTATTATTATTATTATTATTATTATTATTATTATTATTATTATTATTATTATTATTATTATTATTATTATTATTAATTATTATTGTTATTAGATTATTACAAATATTACAAATATAATTATTAGTATCAATCATACAATTAATATTATTATCATTATTGTTAGTATTAGTAATATCATTAGTAATATCATCATTATTATTATTATTATTATTATTATTATTATTATTATTATTATTATTATTATTATTATTATTATTATTATTATTATTATTATTACTCTTATTATTATTATTATCAATTTTATCTTTAGTAGTAAAGTTATTATTATTATTATTATTATTATTATTAATAGTATTATTATTATCATTATTATTATTATTATTTTTTTAACATTAATATTATTTTATCAAGTAACTATTAGATATATAAAACTATACTTAATACATATAATATAACTATTTTTTATTTATTTAAAATAAATAAAATGAATACATTTATGAAACATACAGGTTATTAATATAAAATGATATCACTATTAAATATATATAAATTTGTTTGATTACAATTATATGTGTTAATATATATATATAAATGATATCGGTTCGTGAATCCGAGGCCAACCTGCATTGTTCAGTTCCGTCGTATGCATATTTTTACTACAAAATATCGTATTGTGAGTTTCATTCGCTCCACGTTTAAATGCTTTTGCAATATATATTTTTGGGACTGAGAATACATGCGCTGCTTTTATAAATGTTTTACGAAATAGACACAAGTAATCGAAACTACATTCTATGGTTGGATTATCGAATCGAATATGTCCCTTTTTAGCTTGGTAACCTAAGAATTAGGGAACAGTACCCCTAATTGACGCGAATCCTAAAGATAGATCTATGGGCCTAACAAACCCCATCCGAGGTACGGATGCTTTAGTACTTCGACTTATTATTATACAGACTAGAGGATTTTGTTTTGGGGATATTCTATATGCATCTTGTTAATGTCGGTTATCCGGTGTTCACCATATGAATGATTTTTATCTCTATGCAGTTTGCGAAATGCCTGATATGAGATGTATATTTATGAGAAATGGAAATGAAAATCTTGTGGTCTATTAAAATTATGGAAATGATTGATTATGATAAACTAATGAACTCACCAACCTTTTGGTTGACACTTTTAAGCATGTTTATTCTCAGGTATGAAAGAAACCTTCCGCTGTGCATTTGCTCATTTTAGAGAAATTACTTGGAGTCATTGATAATGCTAAAAATGAACATATATTTCATAGCATTATCCCTCAAGAAAAACAAGCTTTTAGTTGCAATTGTTCTATTTACAAGTGATATTCATTTAAATAATAAAAGGTGAAGACAACAGACAGATTCGACGAATTGAAGACGCAAACGACCAAAAAGCTCAAAAGTACAAAGTACAATCAAAGAGGTTCAAATTATTGATGAGAAACGTCTCAAAATTACAAGAGTACAAGCCGCAAAACGTAAAATACAAGATATTAAATTATACGCAAGGACGTTCGCAAATCCGGAACCCTGACCAAAGTCAACTCTCAACGCTCGACGCAACGGACTAAAAATTACAAGTCAACTATGCACATGAATATAATATAATATATAATTAATTCTTAAAATTATATATATATATTATATTATATTTATAAAACCGTCGGCACGAAGAAACAAACTCATGTGAGCTGAAAAAAGAGGCCATGCGATCGCATGGCCTGGCAGTTATAATACCATGCGATCACATGGTGAATAGTAACTGGCCACATCCCTATAAATTTCGCAGTTTGGTTGAACAACAAACATATCTTTTTCTCTATCTCTCACTCAACGTGTGTGTATATATATATATATATATATATATATATATATATATATATATATATATATATATATATATATATATATATATATATATATATATATATATTAATTTTAATTTCAAATTCTAATAATAAGGGTATGTTAGCGAATGTTGCAAGGGTGTAAGACGAAATTCTGTCCGTGTAAAGCTACGCTATTTTTAATCATTGTAAGTTATGTTCAACCTTTTTAAATTAATGTCTCGTAGCTAAGTTATTATTATGCTTATTTAAGCCGAAGTAATCGTGATGTTGGGCTAAATATTAAAATTGGGTAATTGGACTTCGGACCATAATTGGGGTTTGGATAAAAGAACGACACTTGTGGAAATTAGACTATGAGATATTAATGGGCTTTATATTAACTAAATGATACCTCGTTAATTTAATATATAGACTTATAATTTGACGTATTTATATATAACTACATACGCTTGACTGGGTACGGTGGGCGGGATATCTATAAATACCAATAATTGTTCATTTTACCGGATACAGAACTGGATTAATAGTTAATAGACTTGTTGAAACAGGGGTGGATTACATTCAAGGGTAATTGGTGTAATTGTTAACAAAGTAGTAAAACCTTGGACTACACGCAGTCGATAACCTGGTGTATTCATTAAACAAAGTATTAAGAGCTTGTTACAATTCGAGTCCCCAATTAGTTGGAATATTTGACTTCGGGAATAAGAATAATTTGACGAAGACTTCCGCACTTTATGATTATGACTGATGGAC